>NW_019385722.1:7651-163385 GCF_000671375.1 Centruroides sculpturatus | reverse complement strand
ACATCTAGCAGTTTATACAGTATGCATATACTACACACTCGTCATTAGAGCTTTCTTACGTCCATTTTATATCACTTATACAGCGACGAACGCTTGTGCATCAAGTTGACTGTTCTTAAATTCTGAAGATTT
This sequence comes from Centruroides sculpturatus, assembly GCF_000671375.1. Lineage (NCBI taxonomy): Eukaryota > Metazoa > Arthropoda > Arachnida > Scorpiones > Buthidae > Centruroides > Centruroides sculpturatus. Next base: position 163,253 of record NW_019385722.1, on the reverse strand, counting down.
CAGAATTCATAGATTGTCGATTGTATATTTTAATATGCAACATAAATGTGGGATTTGAGGGGGGTATAACTACATTATACCTTCTTGGATCGTCTTTCAAGTCGGAGGGACTTGCCCACTAGTCAGAGATGGCTTAAGTTCATTAAATTTTTCGGGTCGGGCATAGGAGCGAGGGGTGAGGTCGGTAATGCGACAGGCGATATACGAGTAAAGGAGGACACCAATTAATCAGAATACAACGATTCATTAGTTACCTACATAGACGGTACAATAAACTATCATCGAAAAATTTCGAGTGAAAAATTTCAGTCCTTAAAGCAGGGGTGTCCAACCTTTTTGTTTCTGTGGGCCGCATTGGAAGATGTCAAGGAGTTTAGGGCCACCAGCAGTAGCGTAGCGTAGGGGGGCGGCACTTTTTAGGGTGCGGCAAAATTTCACAATAAATAATAATAATATCTTGTAAGAATTTGAACCATTTTATTTCATATTTTCGTCCACCTACGACTCGGACTGATTGAAATGAGCACAGCAATAGAATTACCATCCATCCGGATAATCCGCGAATCGACTCGCCGTCCGGGGATATCGTGCGCAACCTGTTGACCTTTTTTTATTTTTGTTTTTTTTTCTTTGATTGTGAGATTCATTTGTAATCATATACACCTCCAATATCCAATAGAGCTAGGTCACTTGCGTTACTCCTATCCAAGTTTCCCTAGTCGCTAACTGTAACTGATTTAGAACCAGCATGCACTGCAAATTAATCTTAGCATTGCAAAATGATATACTCATACGTCAGGAACTTCTGTTCGAACAAACCTCACCTGCCGTCCAGGTCTGCGATTTTAAAAAGGTGGCAACACTAGCACGGAATTTTTCATTACTTATTCTGTGACGAAGCTGAATTTTAGTCTTTTAAATTGAGATACCTAAATAAGGAGGAGATGAAATTTTCTTCCACCCCGGGCGGCTGACACCCACGCTACGCCACTGGCCACAAGTACTGTACATATAATATATATTTGTGGTTCAATATACAAGTATATTTAAGGATTAACATGTCTAGATTATAATAAAAAGTACTAAAACTTTATCAAGAAAAAGGATATTTTAAAAATTACTTCTACAGACACTTTGAATTTCTACTTAGAAATAGATAAATTCATTTATTATAAAGGAGACAAAAATTTATTTGAAAAACACAAATATTTGTTTTATTTGTCTCTAATTAATAAAAAGCAACGAAATACCATTTTAAAGTGCATTTTTATTCAACTAATATAAATAATATGTAGCCCAAAAGTAGCCAAATCGCCAAATGATATTTTTTACCTCAAACAAAAAAAAGTAGCCACATCTGGCGCAATGTAGCCAAATCTTGCAACGTTGGAGAAAATACTAAATAAAGCTGGAGTTGTGAATCAAAGGATTATAGACCCAAGTGCAGGAAAAAGAGACAAAGGACAAAAGATAAAGAAGTGAAAAAGGTTGAAAAATTACGGGTCCGTATTTACTTGACAGAAGATCTATTTAACCTTTCTCACTACTACATCTTTTGTTTTTCTGATCTTTCCCTCTTTTTCCCAAATTTGGATCTATAATCCTTTGAGTTTTGACTCCAGCTTTATTTAGTAATCCTTCCTCATTCACACATTTTCAAGTATTTGAAAATATTTCCTTTCCACTCAAGAATAAAATACGAATAAAGGTTTACGGCTTTGTGAAACTTCTTATTTGAGTTTATGCCCTTGAAATAGATAATAAAATAATTAAAACATTTTGTCGGTTTTGTTTACACGTTTATTGGGCCGCATTAGAACTTGCCTTGGGCCGCATGCAGCCCGCGAGCCGCGGGTTGGACACCCCTGCCTTAAAGCGTTACGGGACGAGAGAAAGTTTACAAAAGTGGGTTTCATACGTTTTTATAAATTTGGCTATCCGAGAGAGCAAAGTAATCCACTGAGACGTAGATGATTGGATCTGGGCACAAAGTTAAAGCTTAATTCTCGGTTATACGGCACGTTTACTGTCGATAAGCGACTTTCTCCCGAGGGGGAGAAAAGTGGCTTTTATTGTTTTTGAGGTGGGAAAACTGTCACGTGACTAACTAGTTGAGAAGGAGGTCAGAGTTATCCCCGGAACCCAAATAAAATGACGAAATCGTATGGTAACTATAAACTTTAAGTTTTGTAGTGTGGGAATAGTTGTCGAGATGGGCGAATGTAGAAAAAAAGGAGAGATTAAAATTTCTCCTTTTTTTCAAGTTGCTTTTCAACACTAGCGCTGTTGTTTCTTTGGAAATTTAATTCTTCTTTAGGTAATAACGGGACATTGACGGGAAAAAAATCAGTAGAAATTCCGGTTTTACATAAAGTTGGAAGCATCATATGAAAGACGACTTATTTATTAAATGTTTTTAGAATTTCCTCGTTTAAAATAGTTATGACTTTCTTTTTCTAATCTCTTTTTGCTAACTTTTCATATTATTTCGATATTATCTTTCTGTTTGTGCCTTTAATTTTTTTTCCTTTTTCATGATACTTTGTGTTTTAATTATAGTTAGCATTTATAAAATCTGAAGACATTTTACAAGTCTATTTTGAACAAATATAGAAGTAACGCGTGTTGTTTTCTGAAAAATTTTTGGTCTTATCTACGTGCTAATTTAAACACTTGCCCTTCGTTTCGATGACATACGGAGAAAAAGTTTAACATTTTGACAGTTAATTAAATGACATACATAATATTTAACTAATAGATATAACATGAAGAGGCGATACCCCTGAAGTATAATCAATCACCATGGTATACACATTCAATTATTAATAACTGTCGAGTTAATAAGAATAAAAAGATACTTAAAAACGTAAATTTAAAGAGCACGTAGAAATTTAAAAATATTGTAAATATAATTGTAATTATATCACCTGGCAGGACCATCGATACTAGATTGTATGAAATAATACAGGGTTATTCATTACATTCAGTTTAATAAATACGAATATAATTTGTTCGACTGTTTAACTAATTGTATTACGTTGTATTTTTACTGGTTGCATTATACGTACGCTTTAATCTCAGTTTTATAAACTTTTATTTATAAACTTGTACTTTCTGAACGGTTGTAAAAATAGTAATGTTGAATATAATATAAAAATTAATTATATTTGTATAATTAATTAATTTGTAGTAATGTGACACTTATAGTGCGCTTCAACCTCGCAAGTTCGATTACATCTGTTAATATTTTGGTGCTCCTGTATGGAGGAAGAAAACAAGTTAATACTTATTCTCATTGTAAAATATGAATAAAGTATTTTACCATTTTCTTATTTAAAGATAAACCAATAAAATATTATCATACTTAGATTAATAGAGATGTAGAGGTACTATATATTTATAAGTACTGTGTAATAAGTACGATGTTGTGTTAATTTTTCGCTTTACTTATACTCCGCGTATTTGAAGTTGTATACCGGAGGATTGAATATTTTTTGTGTTTTCTCATTTGTAAGTAATCGTGCAATTTACACTATGTTATACATTATGACTTGTTTTAATATTACGTCATGATTTATTGTAATGTTGTTTTTTAAATAGCACCGATGAAGGGCTAATCAAAAACTTTTCCTTTTGTTAATAGCCAAAACACCTGTGTAATAGTCTTATTCAACTGATAAGTCTACGTTGACAATTTTAAAATAAAATTGTGAGAAACGAACAGACCCTCAATTTCAGTATTGACTTTGTAATTAAATAACAGTTTTTAATATAAAACTTAATCAAAATTTACCACATAAGCATATAAAAGTAACATTTATTACAGCATATTTAAAATGAGCCAAATTCCTTTCTATAAAAACAAATGCAAAATAGTAAAAATTTTTTGGCAAGTCCTAATTAAATTGATAAAACTGGATATATTTGAATTGTCGTATTTGCAAATTCGTCAAGTGTAAACATTGTAATAAATCACTTCTTTTTCTGTAGTGTTTGGCACTTTCTTGACATTTCTTTTTCTGCGACAATAAACAATAGAAACAACAATAACCACACTCAATAACATTAGCGAAGTAAGAATAGCCACTACGATTTTCTATTTTAAAACAGAACTTACTTCGTCGGAAGACACGCATTTTGTACTCGAAAAATTTACTGACGATGCCAAATTAATTATCTTCTGGAATATCTTTGCTTCGATCATTAGAAACTATTTCGGTGAAAGACAGAGAAGACGAATTTCTGGTGCAGTAAACATCGGAAAAATCTGCAATCTTCTGACTGTTTCTAAGCAACCAGTCGTTAGTAAATTGGGAATGACAATCGCAAGTCCAATTGTTTCTCGATAAGTAAATCTTAAATTCCGGAGAAACGTCGATCAGGTTCATTAAACCGGAAGGTAATTCGGTTAACCGGTTTCCTTCCAACCTTAGGTATTTCAGGTTTGGCAAAAGAACATAATTCGAAATGTTACTTATTGAATTATTACTCAGATGTAGATGCGTAACGTTTTTCCAAGTCACACAATCGACATTTGACAACTCTTTTATGTAGTTATTACTCAAGTCCACAATCGTTGCATTCGAAACGAGAACTTCGGGAATTGTCTCGATTTTTTTTATAGAACAATTTACCATCACGTGATCTTGTTGGCCAAAACAATCGCAATTCATCGGACAATAATTTCCTATGACTACGAGCGATGTATTATCCAGCAAATTTTTTTCTTCTCCGTAACATTTCGTCTTCTCTATATTTGGAAACATTTTCTTCGCCACTTCTATATTTGACTTAATGGCATAAACAAATTGCTGCAGTTTGTGATCACAAGTAATTTCATTATTACTTAAATCGTAAGTCGGCATTTGAAATCCATATTTCCTGTCATCGATGTAAATTGTTCTGATTTTACATTTTGACAGTTTAATTAATATGCGATTTGGTGTGTAAATTGGCAATTTGACAGTTTCAAATTGATTATTTGAGAAATCGACGTAAGCCAAGTCGTATTCTGTCCAATCTAACATCGGCCATTGTGTCAAACCTGCATTGTTTAAACGAAGATAATTTAGATGTTTGCTGCTGCCAAAAGGACTCTTACCAGTGAGTTTAGTTAAATTGTTGTTAGATAGATCGAGAAACATTAAATTAGTCAACGGGAGGAAGATGTTTTCGTGTAAAAAAGTTAGGCGATTTTGTGATAACTCGAGTCTTTGCAATAACGACAAATTCTGAAAAACATCTTCGGGGAGATTTTCAAACCGATTTCCCCGCAAGTCTAACTCTCGCAGTTCATAAAGTCCGTGAAAAATTTTTGTTGGAAGTCTCGATAATTTATTATACGAACAGGAAAATCGTGTCAGGAGTTTATTATTTCTGAAAAGATTTGGAGGGAGATGTTCAATTTGGCTGAAAACTAAATCGACGTCTTTCAAATTAATTAAATCAGAAAATACATCTTCTTCCAGTGAAGAAATTGAACAAGAGGCTGCATTTATTTCCGTCAAGTTGTGCAGTTTCTTAAAGAATCCGGACGGAATTTGTGACAATCTACGATTCCCAAGAATAGAAAATGTCCTTAAGTTAAAAAGACCTTTCAACATGTCATTGGGTAAATCCTTTATCCGATTCCAATCTAAATCCAAATATTCCAATCGAGTGAGGTTTCTAAAGACAAGTGGATGAATCGATTGAATGTTATTGTTACTTAAGTCCAGTTTTTTCAAATTGTGAAGGTTATAAAATAGATCTTCCGATAAAACTGTTAACCGACCATGTATGATGTACAATTTGGAAAGATTAATTAACTCTTGGAAAGATTTGTTGGGAAATAAAGTGAAGTTATAGCTGTCAATTTTCAATGAAGTCAGCGATGGAACATTGCGAAATGTCAAATTTAGAAGTTCCGACGTCTTTAAGGCTTCTATTTCGACAGATCGCAGAGAAGACATGTTAATAAACGAGGCGCTCTCGAAATTTCTTTTATTTAATAAGTAAAGTATCTTGACGTGTTCGATTTCACATCCAAACGAGAATATTCCAAAGTCAATTCCGGACAAAGAACAATCTCTAAATACTATCTGTTGTACATTTCTAACGTCCAAGCATCGCATCAAACGATTGTCAATTGTGTCCTTGTCGTCGCACGTGATTATTAAGGATTGTTCGAATATTTTAACAGATGAAAAGTTCTTTGATTCGTAGCAGCTGTCTCCCCATGACGTACAAGAAACATTTTCCCAACTTTTCCAAAACTCTTGACAAGAATTTACCACGAAAAATAGCAACTGCAAAACGATAACAAACCTCATTTTGTCCGACGAAAATTCTAATTCATTCGACACGAAGAGCGGCAAAAACAGTCGACGAACAATACAAAATTGTGAAACCGTGTACTTACGAATTCGATACTGTTACTTCTTTCTTCAGACTGACTGAAAACACGATAAATTATGACGTCATAGACATCGAATCGTCATTTCCGACAAAAATATTACGTATACAGTTTTTAATTTCCTCGTTTATTTCCGTTGCATTGGAAGGAACAATATCGGATTAACGTTAAATTAATATTTTCCGAAAATTGGTTTGCGCATTTATTACACAGAAATTTTTCGTTAAAACAAATTGATGTTGTAAATTAAAATATTATTATTTTTTCTCTAAGACGTATTTTAATGGTGTTAATTAATTGTGTTTTGTAATACAAAAGAATGTTTCTGACTGCAGTGAAATTATTATAATAAAAATTTCATAAATGAACATAAAATAAAAATATAAATTGTATTCGTTCGATTGGAAGTTTTTCGATACGTGAAATTTCAATAATATGACGAAAGATAAAATATTTGTTGCGGATTATTTTTATTTTTTTTCAAACATAAAAGAAAATAAAAATGCCCTCTTTTGAAATGTAAATGCGAAACTCCGTCTATTAATTTATGAATATTTGAAAAATAAAAATAAATTAATCTTCGAGTAAGAAACTTAAATAAATTGAGAAAGTTTGCATCTAAAATTTATTAACTTGACAACGGAAAGTATAAAGAAAGGATGTTGAAGTGTGATAAAAGAGAATACGGAGAAACAAAGTTTAAAACCACACGCAAAACGAAAGTAGTTTAAAACACGAAGAAATGATTGTAGTAAATGCGGTCATTTACAGACTTAAATGTTAACTTTAGTTTCTATCGGTAATTATTTATTCCATCGTTGGCATTGAAAGAAATAAATAGATAATTCGTCACCTTACGACTGATCCTTCGGTAAGTAGTGATTGTCTTCATTACGTAGAAGAGTTTTTTGGTATGTGTATTGTACGTCATCACAAAAGAGACCTAAACATTGTTAGACAACGAGAAAATTTCAATCGCTAAGAAAAACATACGTCATCATCGAAACAGATTACATCGATCGCCGTAAGTTACGACTCGACATTCGAACGAGTATAGTGAAAGCGGAAGCAACGTCACTCGGTACGGGTTACATCCGCATTTGTGACGTAACACTGCAGTTAAGAAAGGACAATTTTGTTTTTAATTATTTAAAGTCGAAATGTTTATAAATAAATGTTTAGGAGAACGAATGTAAACCGGTTTATGTTCACTCCTAATATAAAAACTTTAGTAGGTCAATTATCTTGTAAATTGTCGAATTAATACAATCGTGTTCAGCCATTGCTCGCTTAACCACTGCTCGGGCTTATAACACGCTCTCTAGCCCGAAGAATTCCCTTTTCTAGTGTAAGTCTCGTTCCCTTATTCGGTACACGATACGTCGGCAATTTCCAACACTACGGATTTCGTGTATGAATTTGTACTGTACTTTATGATAAAGACGAATAAATATTTCGATTCTATGATAATCCTTCGAACTGATAACGAAGAGACTCGAATTATAGAATCTCTTTTTTTATCTATTTTGTTCTAATTTTTGAGTGACTCTGCGTAATCTATTAATAAAATTGAACCTTTGTTAATTAAGGTGTCCGAAGAATAATGAAATCTATTCAGTGACTAAACATCCCTCTCGAGAGTGATTTATTTTTCCATTTAAAACGAATTAGAAATTTCGAGACAGAAGATGAAGTACACCGCCAATACGATTTTTATCTCAACTTGTCTCCCGCTTCTGACAGACACGTAAAACAACTTACTGCTGTTATTGATAAATTTTGAAAGAAATTAATTCTCAATTACAATGATATAGGCTATAGCCCTGTTATATGAAATATTTTATTTTTGTAATATTTAGAGTAAAAATATAAGAAAAATACGAAAATTGTAGACATAAATCAACATATTATTTTTTTAATCCAAGAATTACCGTTGCGAAATAGATTGTTTATTTGTATAGATAAATTCATTAAAAGTGTATTTCCTCCCAAAACGTATGTTTAGCTATTTCGGTTTAAAACGGTCGAGTAAATGGGACAAAAATAACGACGAAACTGAACCGAACTGAACGGTGGACGGGCGGTCGCACGAGGTAGAACTCGACGGAGGGGAGTCGAAAAGGATCCCGAAAAAATCCGTCAAGAGTAAAAAGCTTGGTGTAAAAGACTTTTCTTTTTCTGTAGAAAATAAACATTTTATCCGCCGAAGTCGATTTTGCCAGGCGGAAATGGCCTTTTACCGACTACGATCTAAGCTGCAGTTTTTATTTCAATGAACTTCTGACCAACGTTTTTTACCGATAGCATTTATCTTTTGTTATTATTTCTGGTCTTATTTTTTCCCAAGGCTCTTTCATTGAGATATTTTATCTAAACGAAAACTTCAATATGAAAGTAACTAAACACTGTTTGCATGGACACACAGAAGTGATGTCGAAATGTAACTAACCCATTTGCCATCAAAAACTAACAGAACATCCAAACATTGTATAATAAACACCGGATAATCAAATATTTCGATGTAATTTTTTATAGAAAATCACTAAAATTACCTATAAAAATATTTTGCACTCTTACAGTAATTATATTTACGCTGTAATGAAAAGTGCAGGCAGTCTTCCTTCCTTTATTTGTTTAAAGTATAAAATACCATAAACAGCTTACAAGTAAGACGAATTATAGAGGAATAACAAATTGAGAGTAGCAAATCTCGAAACGAATAGCCGGAAATTCTCCATAGAAAAATACTAATTGTTATCGAAATATCGACGATTTTTACAGAGAATAAAAATTTTAATAATAATCTTTTTGAATTACAAATCGTTACATTCATTTCTCTACTTTCTGTATATAAGGTATTGTTTTATTGTCGAATTTCAGTATCGATTTTGTGATTGAATAACAGCTTTATTATCTAATTATTACACATTGTATGATATAATACTTAATCAGAAATCAAGCATATAAAAATAACATTTGTTACAGCATATTTGAAATAAGCAAAATTCATTTCTATAAAAACAAATGCAAAATAAAACAATTTATTGGCAAGTACTAAACAATTGATAAAACTGGATATATTTGAATTGTCGTATTTGCAAATTTGTCAAGTGTGAACATTGTAATAAAACACTTCTTCTTTCTTAGTCTTTGGCACTTTCTGGACATTTCTTTTTCTGCGACAATAAACAATAGAAACAACAATAACCACACATAACAACATTAGCGAAGTAAGAACAGCCACTGCGATTTTCCATCCAGAAACGGAACTAACTTCATCCAATCAATATTCGTTCGGAAAAGAATCCTTTACTGAAGATGACAAATTTACTTCCGGAATTTCTGCGCATCTGTCATTAGAAAGAATATCGATAAAGGACACAGAAGACGAATTTCTCGCGCAGAAAACATCGGAAAAATCTGCAATTTTCTGCCTGTTTCTAAGTAACCAGTCCTTAGTAAAAAGCGAATTACAACGGCAATTCCAATTGTTTCTCGATAAGTAAAGCTTAAATTCCGGAGAAATGTCGATCAGGTGCATTAATCCGGAAGGCAATTCGGTTAACCGGTTTCCGTCCAACCAGAGCCATTTAAGGTTTAGCAAAAGAACATAATTCGAAATGTTACTTATGGAGTTATTGCTCAGACGTAAGTGGGTGACGTTTCTCCACGTCACACAATCGACATCTGACAAATCGTTTATATAATTATTACTCAAGTCGACAATCGTGGCATTCGGGACGAGAACTTGGGGAATTCTGTCGATTCCCTTTCCGGAACAATTAACCATCACGTGATTTTGTTCGAATGAACATTCGCAATTTACAGGACAATAATTTCCTATGACTACGAAAGGTGCATTATCCAGCAAATTTCTTTCTTCTCCGTAACATTTCGTCTTCTCTACATCTGAAAACATTTTCTTTGCCACTTCTATGTTCGATTTAATGGCAAAAACGAATTGCTGCAGTTCGTGATTACAAGTAATTTCATTAAAACTAAGATAATAAGTCGGCATTTGAAATCCATATTTCCTGTCATCGATGTAAACTGTTTTGATTTTACAATTATAAAGATAAATTTTCACGCGATTTGGAGTGTAAATTGGCAACTTGACTGTTTCAAAATGATTATTTGATAAAATCACGTCAGTCAAGGCGTATTGTGTCCAATTTATCACCGGCCATTGTGTCAAACCTGTCTTATATAAATTCAGATAATTCAGATGCTTGCTGATGCCAAAAGGACGTTCACCAATAATTTTAGTTAAATTGTTCTTAGATAGATCGAGATGCTTTAATTTAGTCAACGGGAGGAACAGGTTTTCGTGTAAACACGTCAGGCGATTTTCTGATAGAATGAGATTCTCCAATGACGACAAATTCTGAAAAACATCTTCGCGAAGATTTTCTAAACTGTTTCCGCGCAACGTTAACGATCGCAGTTCAGAAAGTCCACGAAAAATTCCTATTGAAAGTGAAGATATTTTATTAAACGAACAGAAAAATCGTGCGAGTCGTTTGTTATTTCTTAGAAGATTTGGCGGGAGATGTTTAATTTTGTTGGAATTTAAGTCGACGATGTTCAAATTAATTAAGTCAGAAAACACGTGTTCTTCGAGTGAATAAATAGAACAACTCCATGCAGAAAATTCAGTCAAGTTGTGCAGTTTATTAAAGAAACCGAATGGTATTTCCGACAAATCTCGGTTCTTAGTAATAGAAAATGTCCTTAAGTTAAAAAGACCTTTCAGCATGTCGTTTGGTAAATACTTTATCCGATTCCATTGTAAATATAAATATTCTAATCGAGTGAGATTTCTAAAGACGAGTGGATGAATCGATTCAATTCTATTGTGACTTAAGTCCAGTTTTGTCAATTTGTGAAGATTATAAAATAGATCTTCTGGTAAAACTGTTAACTGACCATGTACGATGTACAATTCAGAAAGATTAAGTAACTCTCGAAAAGGTTTGTTCGGAAATAAAGTGAAGTTATAGCCTTCAATTGTCAATAAAGTCAGCGATGGAACATTGCGAAACGTTACATTTAGAAGTTCCGATGTCTTCACGCCTCGTATTTCGACAGATCGCAGAGAGGACATGTTATTAAACGAGGCGCTCTCGAAGTTTCTTTCATTCAGGATTGATAGATACCATATATTGACGTGTTCGATTCGATGTCCAAACGTGAATATTCCAAAGTCAATTTTCGACAGAAAACAATCTCTAAATGTTAACTCTTGTACGTTTTTAACCTCCAAACATCTCATCCAACGAGAGTCAATCGTTTCCTCGCCGCACTCGATGGATAAGAAATCATCTAATATTTTAACGGAGGAAAAGTTCTTTGATTCGTAGCAGATATCTGCCGATGACGTACAAGAAACATTTTCCCAACTTTTCCAAAACTCTTGACAAGAATTTACAACTAAAAATAGCAATTGCAAAACGATAGCAAACCTCATCTCGACCGACGAAACTTCTAATTCATTCGACACGAAGATCTGAAAAACAGTCGATGAAAAATGCACAATAGTATAACCGTGTACTTACAAATTACTCCTTTTTTCTGACTGAGAACACGATAAATTATGACCTCAGTGACATCGATTTCCGACGGAAATACTACGTATACAGTTTTTTTATTTTCTTGTGTATTTCCGTTGCATTGGAAGGAACAATATCGGATGAACGTTAAGTTAATATTTTACAAATAAAAAAGATTGTTTTGCACATTTATTTCACGGAAATTGTTCGTTTAAATAATTGATATTGTAAATATAATATTTTTCTTCTTTCTCTAAGACGTATGTGAATGGTGTTAATTAAATGTGTTTTGTGATACAAAAGAATGTTTCTGTTTGACTCCAGTTAAATTATTATAATAAAAATTTAATCACTGTATGAAATAATTATGAACTGTATTCGTTCGAATGGAAATGTTTTCGATGCGTGAAATTTCACATTGCGACGAAATATAAAATATTTCTTGCGAATTATTCCTATTTTTTTCTCAAACTTAAGAGAAAATTAAAATAACCTTTTTTGATAATTGTAAAAAACGACAAAAAATAATTAAGAGACATAGAAATGATTTCCCGTGTGAATAAAACTCCCACCATTTGTAATGTCTTTTTTAGTAATGCTCGGATGCATATTTTTTATATCCAGCCATACTAATTTCGTATTATCATTAATAATAATTTTATCTTTTTTTAATTTTTGTATTTTTTCTGCTATCTTTCCTGTACTCTACATCTTCCAGTAAACCAGAATTTCGGCTGTAGAATTATTAAAATATGAAGAGTGTGGGAAAGACAGCGAAGGAAATAGATAAATTAAAAACCGAAACGACATTAAGTATATTTTTAATAAAGTATAATATTATATATATAAAATTGATATACTACATTTAATCTGCTTGTAATTAGTAACACAAAAAATGTGATTTGTGTCTTACACGAAAAGTAGACATTCAAATTCAATCTGTTCTTCTGATGCATCAATTACCAATCTTGAGATTATTTAATATCATTTTGTGTTTTACAATATATTTATTATGTCTGCGAAATGACCCGCTGTGTGTCCTGTTACTGGTGAGAAGAGGAAAGCTGTTATATCAATGAGAATTTCAGATATGCAAGGCAGTTATGCTGATCATTTGTAACTAGACTATGACAATCAACGATAGTCCAAACTCACTTTACATACTGTATAATTTTGCGTAAAACCTATTTATTTTTATTTTTGACTTATATAATGTCTTTTTTCTGGAATATAACCGCATTGTAAATAAAAGGGAGACTGTATGATTTGTTTTTTATATTTTTAATTGTTATAAAATGGTAAAAAGCTTAATTTTAAATGTCGTAATGGGTTTTATAATAAATTACAAATGCTAATAACAAATAAAACCGTCATTAAATTCGACCCTTCTCAAGACACCGTACGATTCCCTTTAATTCCCCATTCCCTCGATCTTTAACCACCAAACTTTAATAGCATCAATCCCCATAATACACAAACTTCCCTGAGAAATTTCAGAAAATCTGGACAAAAAGTGCAAGATTATTAATTATTTAACCTCGAAACAGGGTAAACAAAATCGCGCTCCTCTCACACACGAACATCCATATATTCCCAGAGATGGTTAAACGAACAATGGCTGAATACGATTGTATTAATTTGGTACTTTAACATCTACTACAATTATTTCCTTATCTTTTAATCTATTTTCGTTTGCCGTTTTGTTTTAAACTTTGTTTCTCAGTATTTTTCTTTTATCAAACTTCAACATCCTTCCTTTCGTTCGTAAAATTCATCGTTTTGATGCAAAGTACCTCAATTTATTAAAGTTTTTTAATCGAAATATAATTTATTTTTTAGTTTTCAAATATTCATAAATTATTTGCAAAAGTTTCGCATTTAATTTGTATTTTTATTAACTTCATTAATACTTTAAATATAACAAATGGTTAAACTTTCATTTACGCAATAAATCATTTCTATGCTTTTAATTATTTTTTGCTGTCTTTTTTACGTATCAAAAGAGAACATTTTGATTTTCTCTTTAGTTTGAGAAAAAAATAATCAATAATCGCAAGAAATACTTTATATTTCGTCGTAATATGATTGAAACGTCGATTCGAACGAATATAAAACAAATACAATGTATATACGATGATAAAATTTTTATTACAATAATTTAACTGAATTTGTTTGTTAAAACCGTGTCTTGTTTTATAATTCTGGCGTAAAAAACACTAGTATTTTGTTCTATTCTAAAGACACATGGCAAGTTTTCCATCAACTAATAAAGGAATTTGATAAAAAACGTGCGATGTGTCTTTAGAATAGAACACAATACTAGTGTTTTCTACGCCAGAATTTAACTGGAGTCGGAAACATTCTTTTGTCTCACATAACACATTTGATTAACACCATTAAAATACGACTTTGAGAAAGAAAAGAGATGATATTTTGCTATTAATTTGTTTAAACGAACAATCCCCGTGTAATAAATGTGCAAAAAATTTTATCATTCGTAAAAAGCTTTTTCGTAATCCGTTATTTTTCTTATTACTACAGCGGAAATGAACGAGGAAATTAAAAAGTGTATACGTAATATTTCTGTCGGAAATGTGGATCCTCGTGTCACTTACATCATAAATTATCGTGTATTCAGTCAGTCAGAAAAAAAGTAGTAAACTAACAGTAAGATATTTGTAAATCGCAGTTTTACTATTGTTTGTTTCGCGTATCTTCGTGTCGAATGAAATAGAATTTTCGTCGGAACAGATGAGGTTTCTTATCGGCAGACATCTGCTACGAATCAAAGAACTTTTCCTCCGTTGAAATATTCAATCAATCCTTATCCATCGAGTGCGGCGAGGAAACGATTGACTCTCGTTTAATGGGATGTTTAGACGTTATAAATGTACAAGAGATATTATTTAGAAATTGTTTTCTGTCGGAAATTGATTTTAGAATATTTACGTTTGGGTATGAAATCGAACACATCAAGATAGAGTACCCACTATTCGTGCATAAAAGAAACTTCGAGAGCGCTTCGTTTAATAATATGTCCTCTCTGTGATCTGTCCAAATACGAGGCTTGAAGACGTCGGAACTTCTAAATGTAACGTTTCGCAATGTTTCGTCGCTGACTTCATTGACCATCAAAAACTACAACTTTACTTTATTTCCCAACAAACCTTTCCGTGAATTAGTTAATCTTTCCGAATTATACATCATTCAAGGCAAGTTAAGAGTTTTACCCGAAGATTTATTTTATAACCTTAACAATTTGACAAAACTGGATTTATATTACAACGACATTGAATCCGTTCATCCACTCGTATTTAGAAATCTCGTCAAACTCGAATATTTGGAGTTAGGTTGGAATCGGTTAAAAGATTTACCCAGTGATACGTTGAATGGTCTTTCTCACTTAAGGACATTTTGTATTACTAACAACCGACAATTATCAGAAATACCGCCTGGATTCTTTAAGAAACTGTTTAACTTGAATGAATTTTATGCACGGTTTTGTTCTATTTCTTCACTCGAAAAAGATGTATTTTATGACTTGATTAATTTGAAAATCGTCTCTTTAAATTCCAACCGAATTGAACATCTCCCACCAAATCTGCTGAAAAATAACAAACTGCTGACACGATTTTCCTGTTCGTTCAATAAAATAGCGAAACTTCCGACAGGAATTTTTCACGGACTTTCTGAACTGCAATGGTTATCGTTGCGAAAAAACAGTTTAGAAAATCTTCCCGAAGATGTTTTTCAGAATTTGTCGTCATTGGAGACTCTCATTCTATCAGAAAATCGCCTGACGTTTTTACACGAAAACCTCTTCCTCCCGTTGACTAAATTAAAGGATCTCGATCTATCTGAAAACAATTTAACTAAAATTATCGGTGAGCATCCATTTGGCAGCAGCAAGCATCTGCGTACTCTCGCTTTATATAATGCGGGTTTGACACAATGGCCGTTGATAAATTGGTCAGAATACAACTTCACTGAAGTGATTCTCTCAAATAATCATTTTGAAACCGTCAAATTGCCAATTTACACTCCAAATCACGTGAAAATTCTTCTCTCTAATTGTAAAATCAGAACAATTTATGTGGATGAGTGGAAATACGGATTTCAAATGCCGATTTATCATTTAAATAATAATAAAATCACTTGTGATCACAAACTGCAGCAATTCAACTTTACCCTTACATCAAATAGGGAAATCGCAAGGAAAATGTTTCCAAATATAGAGAAGACGAAATGTTACGGAGAAGAAAGAAATTTGCTGGATGATACATCTTTCGTAGTCATAGGAAATTACTTTCCGATGAATTGCGATTGTTCTGCACAAGATAATCTCGTGATGTTGAATTGTTCCGGAAAGGGAATCGACCGAATTCCCGAAGTTCTCCTCCCGAATGCCACGATTGTCGATTTGAGTAATAATTACATAAAGCACTTGTCAAATGTGCTTTATGTAATTATTACTCGCTTTTTACTAAGCGAGTATTAATAACAAATTCTCGCTTTTTACTAAGGATGGTTGCTTAGAAACAGTCAGAAGATTGCAGATTTCTCCGATGTTTTCTGCGCGAGAAATTCGTCTTCTGTGACTTTCACCGAAATTGTTTCTAATGATCGATGCACACAAATTTTAGAAGATAATTTGGCTTTTTCAGTAAATGTTTCGTGTGCAAAATGCGTGTTTTCCGACGAAGTTAGTTCTGTTTTAGGATGGAAAATCGCAGTGGCTATTCTTACTTCGCTAATGTTATTAGGTGTGGTTATTGTTTCGATTGTTTATTATCGCAGAAAAAGAAATGTCCGGAAAGTGACAAAGCCTAATGAAGAAAAAGTGGTTTTTTACAATGTTTACACTTGACGAATTCTGTAATTACATCAATTCAAACATATGTACAGTACTTTTATTAATTTAATTACTACTTTTCAATAAATTATTATTATTTTGTATTTGTTTGTATAGAAATGAATTTTGCTTATTTCAAGTATGCTGTAACAAATGTTACTTTTATATGCTTGTGTGGTAAATTGTGATTAAGTATTATATTATACAATGTGTAATAATTAGATAATAAATCTGTAAATGAATCACAAAATCGATTCGTCAATAAAACAATAGTTTATATACAGAAAGTAGAAAAATGTAAGTAATAATTTATAATTCAGAAAAATTATTATCAAAATTTGTATTCTGTGTAACAGATCGTCGATATTTCGATAAGAGTTAATATTTTCTATGGAGAATCTCTTGCAATTCGTTTTGTTATTGATATTATCTATTCCTGTGTAATTCGACTTACTTATAGCTGTTTATGGTATTTTATGCTTTGAACAAATAAAAGAAGGAAGACTGCCTACAATTTTCATTACAGAGTAAATAATATATAGGCCTAATAGTGAAAAATATTTTTATCAGTAATTTTAGTAACTTTTCTGCAGAAAATAACATGAAAAAAATTATTATTTCGTGTTTAATGTACATTGTTTGAAAATTCTATTAGTTTTTTTATTGCAAATGCTTCAGTTATATTTCGACTTCACCTTTGCTTCTTTTATACAATTGGTGTTTAGTTACTTTCGTATTGACTTTTTAGTTTAGATAAAATATTTCAGTCACGCAGACTTGAATACAATATAAGAGTGCAAGGGAAAGAGGAAATATACGCTTCCGGTAAAAAAAAAACAAATAGACGTATTAGATGGATACTTGGCAAAGGGTGACATTTTTAAAGATACAGATAAGAAATTAATAGACATGTGATCGCAGACTCGAGCGATGTGAATTTAGAAGTTCAAGAACGTATCGATGTAGATATTTGTCAACCGGTATTCGATAGAGCTAACAATCTGAATACGACAACACAGAGACTTTCTAGTGTCGATTTATCCGCCTAAAATTATTTCAAATTTCCTTTCAAAAGCAGATAAAAATGTTTGTCAGCAGTTCATTTAAATAATATATTTGAAATAAATTGTTATAGGCCTACGTTAATGAATGTTACACTCGGTCGCAATGTGAAAGTATTCCGTTTCTAATTTAGACAATTTAGAAATGACGTCACGAGGGCTATTCTTTCCTCACCTAACGATTAAAAATAATAATAATTTCATTAACTTAAATAGCGGGATGATAATACGTGACGTCGTATACGAAAAGATGTTACGCCATACGGGATAATTGTTCCCGCGATTCATTTCGAAGGGTATCGGTTGTCGGTGTTAGTTCTATCGTCAATTGTATCTATTGTGCGTTATAAAATCAATAAAATATCTTTATTGTAAATTTAACTGTAAATTTATTTTAAAAAATTATGCTTTGTAGACTAAAAAAGAATCGGAAAAACATTTCCATTCGAAATGCATATAAATGAAACACGTGAAAATTAATTTTCTGAGTAATTCTCGAACTCCGGCGTAAGTTACACGCGAAGGACGTTACAATTAAGTTTTATTAGTCCAAAATCCCCTTTTAGGTGGTTAGAATAGTAATTGATTACATCCGGTTAATATTGCTAATTATTTCGTATTCGTTTATTAAATTTTTATTATAACCGGAATCAATAAGAAATATCCCGATGAGTCGTACAAAACGTCGCCATCGATCTGTGGCGGAACACGACCGATTAATTCCACTTAACACGTATACGTAATACTTAGGTCGGAAATGACCGATCCATACCGACGACGTCATAATAAAAAAGTAATTAAATACACACTTTACAATAAGACCTTTATTTATAAAATAACAATGGCATATTCTTTACTGTATAAATGGAAAACTATTTTAAATAAATCAGTAATTACACAGGTCTGAAAGTAAAAACAACTGCGTAGAATTTTTGTACATTTTCTTACAGGTAAAAACGAGAAAAAAAAACCAAAAAATTCCATCTCGTCAACTTTTTTGTTACACTCAACTTTTTGTTTGTATTTAGCGTAAAATTCCTAGTTAAGTTAAAATTTAGTAGACTATTATTTTCTTTATTTAAAAAAATGGCTTTATAACGAAGACTTCTCGCATTAATTCTATCAATTATAGCTGGATTTAGTAATAAATAAATGAAAATGTTAATGGTTGAAGAGAGTAGTGGTAGGGGGATGAGGGTTAAGTAGTTTTAGCGTTAGAAGGAAGGTCGCACGATCGTATAGAAACGTGTTAAAAGTTGGTAGTGAATATACTATTGGCGATGTTGAGCGTGTTTCGACACGTTATCTGGGATACTAGGAATAAATATAAACAACCCGCTGTTGGATTAGATTGTGTTTCGACAAGCTAAATAAGTTCAGTATCTCGCTGGCCATCTAATGCCACGTTCAGTTTATATCCGGCATTCGAACGCTACTGCGCTTGTATTTTTTTTTTCTGGAATATGGCTCGCGGAGGTTGCGTAATTTCTCCCGACAGCTTCTGTTACGTTTGTGGAGAATACGCGGTGAAAAGTCAACAAAGAAACATAAGTAAGTTTGCGAAGAAAGTTTAATTTGCATATTTCAAATTGAAACTTGCAGATCGAGACAAAGCAGATTTTTGGAAACAATGGGAGAAGAGGAAAAAGAAGCGCGGGACTTTTTCGAGAATGTAGTGCATAAGTTTTTGGGAAACACTAAGAACCCTGACTACAAAACCATTGTACAACGCGTGCTGGCAGAAGCGTATGACGCTCGAGGATGCGAGATGAGCTTAAAAGTCCATTTCTTACACTCCCGTATTGACTATTTTCCTGAAAACTTGGGAGCCTACAATGAAGAACAGGGTGAAAGATTTCATCGGGATGTCCGTGATATCGAGAGACGTTACCGAAGAAAATGGGATGTCAATATGTTACCTGACTACTGTTGGATGCTCGATCGAGAAACCAGAGAAGGAAATCGGAAACGAGTTTAGAGAAGCATCAAAAAGAAGAAGAAAAGATTTCGTAAGAAGAAGAGTAGACCTAAAATTGTGTATAAATATCAGGAACAATTTGTTGACTAGTTGTAAGAAAATATATATTTAGTTCATTGTAATAAATAAGAGTTTTTATCAAAAGTTTGTTTCTATTTTGCAAAAAACCTTTACTTGATGGGATGTAACGGAAGTTATTTTTAGAATCTGCGATCTTTAAAACACATAATTCAGCAAAGATATTCCATGCATCTGGAAAAAATTTTTTTGCAGACCTGTGTTAAGTGTTCAACCCTTAAAATTTTGGTGGCGCCATCTCTTATCATACTTTATTAAAACACCTTTTTATATTTTTATCTATTAAAAAATTGCAAAAAGCTTAACTTTGATCCGGGGATAAATTTTAGAAAAAATTGTAAATGCTAATAACGAGTAAAATCGTCATTAAGTTCGACCCCACTGGAGTTACACATCACATCACATCTCTTTATCTCCCCACTCCATCGACCATAAACCACCGATATTTAATAGTTAACCATAGATAATTCGGAATTCTGTTTTATTGTTGATTCATTTGTAAGGATCGTACTTGTGAGATTCTCCTGTTGATGTAATTACAAGATTCATTGAACGAGATGAGGTGGGTTATCTTTTCGCAATTTTTATTTCTAATGGTAAATTCATGTCAAGAGTTTTGGCAACATTTCGGGAATGTTTCTTGCTCCTCATCGGCAGACAGCTGCTACGAATCAAAGAACTTTTCATCCGTTCAAATGTTCGACCAAATATTATCTATCAAGTGCGGCGCGGAAACGATTGACTCTGGTTTGATGCGATGTTTGGACGTTAAAAATGTACAAGAGATAAAGTTTATCGATTGTTTTTTGTCGGGGATTAACTTCGGAATATTCACTTTCGAATATGAAATGGAACACGTCAAGATATTGTACGAAAGATACCAGGATAACAGAAATTTCGAAAGCGCCTCATTTTATAACACGTCCTCTCTGCTATCTGTCGAAATAATAGACGTGAGGACGTCGGAACTTCTAAATTTAACATTTCATAATGTTAATCAATTAATTACCTTGCTGAAGTCTTTTTAAAAAAATTCAATGCCGAAAAGCCGACACAATTCTATAACAATCGAGTGCAAAACGTATTGTTGAAGAGCGCTAACAATGAAAACATTAATTTTATTTTAAATCTTTTTTTATGGTCTTTATAATATTTTTAAAGAATTTTCGAAACTCACAAATCAAGAAAAATGTATTTTTTCGGGTTTTAGGGAGGACAATAATTTCGAGTCTCGATTTATTTACACAAATAATTTCAAATAATAAAATTGTATTGTAAAATGTTAAATTATAAGTATACTTGTTTTTAATGATGGTGACCAGACCCTAAACACCGGAGTTCGATCGGGGTTCGCGCCCCACTCGGACGAGCTGGCAGCGGGAGTTTTTCCGGGTTTTCCTCCTTGTCAATGACGCCTGAATAGGGGCCAGCTTTTCCTCCAAGTCCTCCCGGAAGGCATTCTGTCCCCCTTTCTCGCGTGGGTCATCTCATATAAGGCCAGCTTTGGTCGCTTCGTGACCTCTCTCCTGTATTCCTCGGATTGATTGTCTTCGATAAGGCCGCTTCTTCGGTCGCTGCGCGATCACCCCTCCTGTTTCTTCAGAGTACAAAGCGTAAGGCTATACACTCCACTATCGAGATGAGAAGAGATGAGTATACAAGTTTTGATATAGATAAAGTGAAGAATTGGAAGTATGTAAAGTGGTAAATAAAGTGATCAATCGACTACACCATATTCGAGTTTAAACAATTCGTTACAAGCTTAACGAGTTTGCGATTTTCTAATAAAAATTAGTGAAGAAAAAAAATTTTACATAGGCTCTTCGATTGTGCATCTTCAGACAAAAATTGATTTATTTTAAATGTAAATTTTGAAAATTAGTTTATATTTGACACTTATTCTAAGCATTTTCGAGTAATTCATTATGAAAACTGACTACAAATGGAAATGTTGAATGCCCTAATTTTTCTTAAACCACAAGAACATCTAATTAAAAAAGAAAAAGTATGTGGTATTTATAAAAATAATAGAAAATTACTTATTCACCGCATGTAATGTAAGCATTTAACCTATAACAAGACTAATTTTTTAATATAATTTCATTGTTTTATATGGATTTTACATCTATTTCGAGTTAAATTAATACACAACAACGAAATTAACATTATCCACGGTGATTTTAAACGATAAACTCGAATTACAATTTAATAAGCATTAAAAATACACGAGTAAATAGAAGAATAACGTGAACCTTTATTTTTTAGTATAATACAATTTACAAAATCAAAAGTCCGTACACCGTAATATTACGAAAAAACTTAGATCGAAACATACAAAATTAACTAATTTACTTAAATTTAATTAATTATACAACTGTCGATACGCTCGCCTTCATTTGTTTCCTCATAGAAGACTCGTACACTTAATCCTGTAAATATTTCGAGTGCCATTATAATTCGAATAATACATTATATCGAGCCTGAATTATACATTATTTGTAACTGTGATTACAAATATAAATGAAAAATATTGTCGATATAAACACTAGGCCATAATAATCAAAACGAAATTGTTAAGAGAAAGTTGATTTCATCGCAAAGAAAAGCTCTATTACTTATAACCAAAGCCTTTAGAACAGCTAGTAACTCAAGTATTCAAGTACTGGCTAAGAAACCACCGATTGATTTGAGTATTTCACAGAAAAAACTTTTAAGACTTAAATGGGGCGAACTAATTTAGACTAGGACACACTTAATAACAACTAATGATGTAGAATGGGATGTTCCTTTTTGTGATACCCCTTCTTTTGATAATTTTATAATTGGATTATCTACTTTTATCCAACAGACTCAACTCCATATATTCATTGACGGTTCGAAAATTAACGATTCGATTGGCTGTAGTTTTGTAGTGTATATCCAGCAATGATCACGAATTATATAATCAAACTTTTCGTTTGGATAACTATTGTACCGTATTTCAAGCCGAATTAATTGCAATTAAAATGTGTATTCATTGGGTCCATGCAAATTATATAAATACAACTACTCATATTTATACAGATTCATTGTCAGCTAACAGCCTGATCAACAGCACAAAGTTGCATCCAATAGCAGAAGACATTCGCAACTTAATAAGGCACTCTAATTCTAACTTCATTATTTATTGGGTTAGAGCCCATCAGGGGCTGATTGGCAACGAAAGGGCTGATCAACCGGCAAAGTTGGCAGCTACTGATAACTCTATTCCTATTATCTATAATAAATTAAGTCAGGGCTCTGTAAAAAGAATTCTTTGAGAGGATTCCCTCAATACTTGGCAAATGATCTGGGACTCCAATAGCGAGCACATCACACACGAATTTATACCAAATTTACAACAATTTTTCAAAATTTGGTGCTTTGAACCTGAGTATTTCATTACCCAGATATTTACAAATCATGGTAAATTTGCATCTTATCTTAATAGATTTACTGATAGGCCCACAAATTACTGCCCCACATGCCTTGTTACTGATGATTCTAGGCACTATTTCTTTGATTGTGTTAACTTCGAACATGAAAGATTGGAACTTCAACTTTTTTTAAATGAAAAGAATATTAATTGGCCCTGTCAATTAAATGATATTTGGTTACATATTGAGGTTTTTAAAGCCTTTAAAAGTCTGGCCAAAAGTATTAATCAATTTACCAATTATTACATTTATAACTAATGATAGGGATAGGTTAATTGATTTTCTTTGTATTTCGTGGAGTTCTATATTTCTTAATATATGCAATTGTATCTTTGGGACGTTCTTTCTTTTAGTTTATTTTAATGCATCTGTGAATTCTCGGTGGTAACATTATTGCTTATATGCTAGTGCTATCTGGAATGATCTGTCTTGCATTCAGGGGCAACATCTCTGAACACTTTTAGTCTGTTTTGTCTGTCTGTTGCATACCCTACATTTAGTATTATATATATTGGCTATCTGTATTAACATAAATATTTTGATTATGAATTACAAATCCAATCCAATAAAGAAGTGTAGTGTGCAGCGTTTTCATACTGGATTTGCCCACGCTGGGTCTACTTGAGTTCATGCTACCACGATGTGCTTTCACCTATTCTACAAGAAAAAATTTTACATCATACACCTGTGCTTAGTGTCATTCCAAGTTTATGTGTTGTGCCTGCCATATAGTGTTATTTCATTTGTGCGTTATAGGCTGTGATTCCATCTGTTTTGTACATGGTTAATGAAGCTCCCCGGAACTTTACAGGGCCCACTTATCTATGATTAATGATACTCCAAGTGTTCGTGCGATGCTTACCTATTACAGCGTTATTTCATTTGTGCATTATAGACTATGATCCCATCTGTTCAGTGAATCGTCGGTAAAGCTCCGTGGAACTTTAATAACTTCCTAAATATGCATTGTGCATTTGCACAGTTTTCGTCACGTTATTACACAACTGGGATCAAATATGATTCTGCCATTCCAGTCGATATTCCACAGCTAAGTGATTCTACCTTCCTGTGGTCCGATCATCAACTAATTTTCTTCGTACTTTCCTGGTACTTTCGTCGGATTCCTAGCTTCCACTTGTATTTTCAACTACCGGGAAGTTTTCTGATTAAATAAGAAATACCGAAAACAAACAGGAACACATACCTCACCAAACATTCAACGCTATTTTTTTTATGTCGACTTAATGTGGACAGAGGACAGTTGTGTCTTTTTATGTATCTTCTATTTTGTAAATGTGTAATTTATGTTTGTAAACTTTGCTGTTTGTTTTAATATTTGTTTTTTGTTATTTTAGTTTTTAGTTTATCTTATTATTATTCTGTCAATCTTAAGTATACTATATATTCACTTATTGTAAAATTTTTCCTGGTAATGCTCTACAGCGGGGCCAGGAAATGTACATAATATTGTGCCTAATAAATTAAAATAAATGAATGAACGAATATTTAAGTCAGGTGGATTGCACTCTGACTGTCGTTACTCAACTCTCCCCTAAATATTACAAATGGTGGCAGTTTCATTCATACAGGAAATCGTTTCTGTGCCTTTTAAAGTACGTTTTTGCTGTCTTCCTTACGTATCAAAAAAACAGCATTTTTATTTTTCCTTTAACAGAATAATCAACAGAAAAGAATTATTTGTAAATGCACTTTTCGCGTTTACTTGGTACGATCGCTGGAGAAAGGTCTTTATTACGTCGGGGGATAGCTTTAATTACTACATAATCTGAAAGTTAAAGATTTGCAGTGCACGAATAATACATTATTGATAGTATGCAACCTGATACTAAATATGCTATTTGAAAACCTTTTGCAATGCTCAATTAGTTTGATTTAATTTATTTAAGCACACAAGATATATTCCATAAAGCGGGCATTTCCACTGTCCACGTTGACAAAAAATATCCAAAAGGTTCGACGTCATTCCTACGGTGTGTCGGCTCTGCAGTGACCAATTTACTTGAAAATTATTTTTCTTACTTGTCTACGAGAAGGAACTTTTTATCGCTTTTTCCAAAGTCTTTGTACCGAAACTTCTCTTCCGCTTCCGCGTTACGCAGGTTCGACTTAGAGAAAATTTACCATACAGAATCGCTCCGTTCCGAAAATATTTTCCGTTAACGCGGTTTCCGCTTTATACGGGTTTCGTTTTACTTCGACTGTTATATCTGTTGCTCTTCTTTTCGTTCTTCACGCTTTCTCCGGGAGAAGCCGCGCTTTTTCTTTCCGCCATCTTGCACTAAGGGGTGCGCAATAAAGTATAAGTTTATACACGAAAACTGTACTGTTAGAGATTGCCGACGTAAATACGAAATAATGGCCGACTAGGGAGACGACATTAAAGTAGAAAGAAAATTCGCGAGATTCGAACCGAGAGAGGGGACGGAAAGTACAAAGTCCCGGGGTGGTTGAGCGAGGAATGGCTGTACACGATCGTATTAATCTGGCACTTTAAAGGTGAATTGGCCTACCGAAACTTTTTTTTACATTCGGAGTAAATATAAACCGGTTTACATTCTAACTAATAAACATTTATTTCTAAACCTTTCGATCTTAAACAATAAAAAACAAAATTGTCGTTTCTTAACTGGCGTGTTACGTCACAGCTACCGAACGAACCCGTTTCCTGTGACGTTCCTTCCGCTTTCTGTAATCTCGTTCGAATCACGTATCGTATCGTACGTAATTCGACACGTTGTGTTTCCGATGTTGACGTAATTTCTGTTACCGATTCAAATTTTCTCGTTGTCTAACAAGATTTATGTGTCGTCTGTGATGAATACACATTTCAAAAAAAGTTCTATGTAATAAAGACAATCACTACTTATTGAAAAATCGAGTGTAAGATGAAGAATTATCTATTTATTTCTTTAAATGCCAACGATAGAAGTAATTACCGATAGAAACTAAAGTTAACATTAAGTCTGTAAATAACTACAATTATTTCCTATTCTTTTAAAGTACTTTCGTTTCTGGTTTTGTTTTAATGTTTATTTATCTGTATTCCTTTATCAAACTTCAACATCCTTCCTTTCGTTGGTAAAGAAAATTAATTTTAGATGCAAATTTCCTCAATTAATTTAAAATTTATAGGCCTATATATTTATTTTATATACAGTGATGAAATTTTTATTATAATAATTTAACTGTAGTCAAACAAAAACATTATATTATGTCAGAAAACACGATCGATTAACGCCATACAGAAACGTCTTGCAGAGAGACAATAAGTAATATTTTATGTACAATATCAATTTCTTTAAACGAAATAATTCTTGAATAATAAATGTGCGGAACAAATTTTGTGTTCGTTAATTATTCATCTAACGTTAATCCGATATTCTTCCTTCCAAAGCAACGGAACTAAACGAGGAAATAAAAAACTGTACGCGTCATACTTCTGTACGAAATGACGATTCATTGTCACAGACGTCATAATTTATCGTGTTTTCAGTCAGTCAGAAGAAAGTAGTAACAGTACTAAATATGTAAAGCGCTGCTTTACAATTGTGTACTTTTCGTCGACAGTTTTTGCAGCCCTTCGTGTCGAATGAATTAGAAGTGTCGTCGGACAAGATGATGTCTGTAGTCTTTCTGCAATTTCTATTTCTGGTGGTAAATTCTTACCAAAAGTTTGGCAACAATTTGAATTATATATCGCTAATGGAAAGTTAAAAGTTTTACCCGAAGATCTATTTTATAACCTTTACAGTTTGACAAAACTGGACTTATATTACAACATTGAATTAATTTATTTACTTGACTTTAGAAATCTCACCAGATTTAAAAACTTAATTATATTTGAAATCGTGTTTATAAACGTTCAAAACGCTTAAACAACAAACAAACTTCCTGACTTAATCTCGAGAAACAAGTCAGAAAGACAAAAGCCGATAGCGGATATGAAACGTGCAGGAATAGAAGGACCCGATTAACTATATAAACAGTGTAAAGTATTGGCTTTTAAACGGTAAGGGAACAAAGAAATCTTAGATTCAAGGATGGTCCGGTGGTGACCACCTACATTAAAGATGGGAAAACGCGAAGGTAAGCTTCACCCTCATTCGATTCAAGCTGAGCAGGGTGAAATCTGTTCGCAAGGACGGTCGGTAATTGGTCGGAAGTTTCCGTCCAAAACTCCTTAAATTGAAGGACGGTGGCGGAAGGGCTGGAGACTGGTAACACGGAAGTTTCGGACACTTGGAAAACCCTTCTGAGGTTAGAGAGAGAAAGAGAGCCAACATACTCCTCTGCGAGATATCTCGGGAACGGGTAAGTGCCGAGGCCGGAGAAACCGTGCAGTAGAGTTACTCTACAGGCCGACACAGGCTTCTCCAGAACTTAATCGTTCCCGAATGACAAACTAGTAGGCGAGGCACCACGCTCGATGTATCCTGTATTTATTGTGTTTTCCAACTCGTACAGTCTATATATATTTTGTAAATAAACTATGTATACCAGTGGCGTACCGTAGTGGGGGCGGCAAAATTTCACAATAAATAATAATAATATCTTGTAAAAATTTGAAACATCCTAATCTATACTCGCATCGCGCCTACGATAGTGCCATCGTCCGGACAGTCCGGGAATCCGCTCGCCGTCCGGGTGAACTGGCAATTTTTTTATCCGAGGAAATCCCGCAAAACCTGTTGACTTGTTTTTTTTTTTTGGTTGTACGATTCATTAGCGTTCATATAGGCTATACCACTAATATCCAATAGAACGATTTTAAACAGGTCGCAGCACTACCACCGAATTTTTCATCGCTTGTTCTCTGACTAAACTGAATTTTGGTCTTTTAAACTGAAATACCTAAATAAGGGGGCCCGAAATTTTCCTCCGCCCCTGGCGGCTGTCACCCACGGTACGCCACTGATGTATACTGACTATCTTGAGTATGGAGGTGTGCTTTTATCGAACCTACATCAGAACTATTTCTACTCGTGCCTAATTCAGCAAACCAACTAGAAGAGACGGAGTTTAAATAGAAACTTCACCAAAAGGTCCGATGCAAACCGGAAGTCACGTAACTACAATTCAAATATTTTCTCTCCGAAAGGAGTTAAATGGACGACAGGCACAACTTTATTGTTAAATGAAAAGAATGACGTACCTAACAGAAAACTAAGCCACTACTAATTTGACGTGGTGTTTCAAATCTATGTGCTTAATCGAGATTCAGTCATTCTACGGCAAGCACACAAACAAGACAGAAACATACACATGGCGTATATAGACTACAGAAAAGCATTCGACAGTGTTCCACACAGTTGGCTGCTACATATTCTACACATGTACAAAATACATTCATCACCAGTTGCATTCTCCCAAAACACTATGCAGCACTGGAGAACGACACTACATTTCAGGGTTAGTAACACTTCCATACAAACAAACCAAATGTTCATTAGGCGAGGAATTTTTCAAGGAGATTCATTGAGTCCTTTCTGGTTCTGCCTAGTGCTGAATCCATTATCCAAAATGTTAAACAACACGCAATATGGCTACAATATCAGACATGAAAATACAGTTTACGCTGTCACTTCTCATGTACATGGACGACATAAAACTTTATGCATCCACACAAAAACAACTTTAGCAACTGCTACAAATCACACATTCATACACCAAGGACATACAAATGGAGTTTGGCTTAAACAAATGAAAAACACTTCGCATGGAATCCTGAAGAAAGAAGATTTTGCACTTGGAAATGGGGACGTTATTGAATCCATGAAAGAGGGAGAGTTCTACAAGTATTTAGGATTCCAACAGGCCAAACTAACAGAACATACACAAATAAATCAACGATTAATTAAAGAATACCAAAGTAGGTTAAATGCTATTCTCAGAACACAGTTAAATGAAAAAACACACAGTTAAAGCAATAAATACATATGTCGTCCCTGTACTCACATACTCTTTTGGAGTTATACATTGGACTCGCACAGATCTCGAGCAACTCCAAAGGAAAACAAGAACATTTACTAAGCATAAACAACAACATCCTAAATCCGTTATAGAAAGATTAACCCTTCCACGTAAAGATGGCGGACGTGGCCTGATTAACATAGTTAACCTTCACTACAAATAAATACAGTCACTGCGAGAGTTTTTCTACAAGAAACAAGAAACATCACAGTTACATAAAGCAGTATCTCTAGCACACTCAAATAACACACCATTAAACTTACACTCACATCATACAGACTTGACACAACATATAAACAGCATAGACACCATCAAGCAATCGTGAATTCGAAAGGCACTCCATGGCAGGAATCCTTATGACCTGGCCCAGAATTTTGTTGACAGAACTGCGTCAAACAGCTGGTCAGATCGGGGAATGCCTCTTTGGGGAGACGAAAGGATTCGTGATTGCCATGCAGGATCAGGTCATAAATACTAAAAACTACAGAAAACACATACTCAAAGATACAACACCCACAATGACACATGCAGAAAATGTCACATCGTGCCAGAAACTATACAACACATTACTTCTGGGTGCAAGCTCTTGGCACAGACGGATTATCTACACAGACATAATCAAGTAGCAAATACAGTATAATACACCAAGAACTTGCAAAGAAACACACAATTATTAGACATCAACGAACCATACTACAAATACATTCCACAGACAGTATTGGAAAACAACACGCACAAAATGTACTACAACAGAGCCATAATTACAGATAAAACAATTTACCATAACGGACCAGACATCACACTCATTGACAAACACAATAAAATTACATACATTATAGACATAGCCATTCCAAACACTCACAATGTATACGAAACACGTGCATTGAAAAAATTAGCAAGTATACAGAACTCGCCCAGGAAATAAGGCATCTGCGGAGGATGGATAGGGTGCTTATTGTATCTGTCGTTCTCTCCTGTGCAGGTGTGATGCCACACACTACACAAAAGTCTGGGAACATTACAATTGAATAGAAATACATACATTACACTACAGAAGGCCACCATATTGAATACATGGCTATATTGTTAGGAAATTCCGGAATACAGGCACAGACACTGACACTTATTTAATTTTAGTTTTTGGTTGCTGTGCCATTACTCTGGTTCGGCATAGTACACAGACACCGGTGTCAACCGAGTATAGTCCACTAAACCCAACATAATAATAATAATAATAATAACAGCGGAATCCAAACGGTTAAGAGTTAAAAGTTAAAATTTGATACACAATTAGGGTACGTCACGAAAACGTACATTAAGAAGGGATTTTTCGAAATTCTCCCCACCCCCACTGGGGAAAGGGAGAAAATCAACGCTTACCCTGGAGAACCTAAATTATCTGGAAACAGTAGGACTAATTCTTGCATTTTGTCAAATCGGGTGAGCTTGGCTATAATGTATAACCTTAATCTTCGCTATCGTTACTCTTTGCCCGAGCAACGACGGGCTTATTTGCTAGTTAATGAATAATTCTTTTTAACGTACTAATCAATAAATGATTTTCATTGTTTTAGTTTAATTTTTGATCCAAATTTTGTACATTTTTCTTGTAAATCTATTTTATTGCTTGGGTTAGATTATCGCCATCATTCTTTTTCAAACTGAGACAACTCTGGTGTTTCCGGGACAATCCAAGGATTTTATATTTTAAGATGTAACCTATTCTTTGTCATTTTTGCACGCGTAACTTTAAGCTGCGTCTCGTCGACAGATTGCATCGTCATCTTGCCAACGATCTTTCATTGATGTGATGAGGAAATATTCAAAGACATCGCCATTTCTGTCTCGTTAAATAATCACCATTTTCCAAGTCCAGTCAAAAGAACTTGGAAACACAACGTTACCTGTGATAAAAACTCCCATAATTGCAGTAAATTCCAAGAGTTATTACCTACAATTAGACAATACTTCTCAATTTAATTAATGTTGTTCTAAACGTTTTGAAAATCGTACATTTAAGTAGAAAATTATAACTATTTAATGTTTTAGTTAGAAATTCATATTTTCACATAAAGACAAAGCAAAACATCACCTAAATATTTCGCTATTTAGTTTCATCATAATACTTTATTTTATCCACTTCTCGTCATTTAAAGGTCGGCGGGTTGGGCGATAGATTTAAATTATCCTAAACTTTTCCAAGTGATTGTACGTGTTATTATCAATGCCAGAGATTAATGAAGTTTTGTCATTCAATCCTACTGATGTTTAGATATAACATTAAGCAGGCAAACACGAACAGTAACAAAAAAGAACTTTATTAGAAAAGGTTAGAACTGTCACAGACATCCTCGGGCAACACCCGGACAAAATCCAACGAACTTTCGCGCCTTTTCTTTTTTTGACGTTGCCAGCCACTCTTCTTGGCAAGTGTTGCCAGACAGTGTTCAGGATCTCTGGCGCTGGCGGCCACAAAGTAATTAAATACAGAAGACCAATTGATAAATAAAAGCCGCCAACGACTGTAATTAATATAATAATTTCCTCGTGGTTTAATGTGTTGGACTTTCATTTTTAAATTTTATTTCTTGGAATTTCGCTTTTTATAAATTCAAAATACTTCCTTTTTAAGTTCTCGTTTAAAGGTAATCTTTTTCGGATGCGAAGTGCATCATTTAATTTAAGTTTATTCCTGGAAAGATTAATTTATTCTTATTACTTAAATATTCATAAATTATTTGACAGAGTTTCGCAATTATCGTGTACTTTTATTAACTTCATTAAATGCTTTTAATGTTAGAAATGGTGGCAGTTTCATTCACACAGGAAATTATTTCTGTTCCTTTTAATTACTTTTCTTCTGTCTCAAATAAGAATATCTTGATTTTCTTTTAAGCTGCAGAGAAAAATAACCAATAAACCGCAAGAAATATTTTATATTTCGTCATAATACGATTGAATTTTCACCCGATGAAAAATTTTCAATCGAACGAATAAATTTATTTCATATTCAGTGATGAAATTTTTATAATAATAATTTAAGTCGGACAGAAACATTTCTTCGTGTCACAAAACACAATTGATTAACACCATTATTATACGTCTTACAAAAAGAAAACAAGTAATATTTTATTTACAATATCAATTTGTTTAAACGAACAACTTTCTTGCAATAAATGTGTGAAACAAATTTTGTATTCGTAAAATATTCATTTAACGTTAATCTTATATTGTTTCTTTTACGGCAACGGAAATAAACGAAGAAATAAAAAACTCTATACGTCATATTTCTGTAGGAAATGTCGATTCAATGTCACCGACGTCATAATTTATCGTGTTGTCGACGTAGCAACAGTAAGGATATCGACTATTGCCAGTTCGGAATTCTGTTTTATTCTTGATTCATTTTTGAGGATCGTACTTGTGAGATTCGTCTGTCGATGTAAATGCAAGACTCATTTGGACGAGATGAGGTGGGTTATCTTTTCGCAATTCCTATTTCTTGTGGTTAATTCCTGTCAAGAGTTTTGGCAACATTGGGGGAATGTTTCTTGTATGTCATTGGCAAACAGCTGCGACGAATCAAAGAACTTTTCCCGCGTTCAAATATTCGATAGAATCTTATCCATCAAGTGCGGCGCGGAAACGATTGACTCTGGTTTGATGCGATGTTTGGACGTTAGAAAAGTACAAGATATAAAATTTACAGATTGTTATCTGTCAGGGATTGACTTTGGAATCTTCACTTTTGGGTATGAAATCGAACACGTCAAGATATGGTACAAAACCTACCGGCATAACAGAAACTTCGAGAGCGCCTCGTTTAATGACATGTCCTCTCTGCGATCTGTCGACATACAAAACGTGAAGACCTCGGAACTTTTTAATTTAACATTTCACAAATTTCCATCGCTGAATTCATTAAAAATTGAAGGTTATAACTTCACTTTATTTCCAAACAGACCTTTCCGAGAGTTAATTAATCTTTCCGAATTATACATCATGCGTGGAAATTTAACAGTTTTACCAGAAGATCTATTTTATAATCTTCACAAATTGACACAACTTGATTTAAGTGACAATAAAATTCAATCGATTCATCCACTTGTCTTTAGAAATCTCATCAAACTCGTATATTTACGTTTAGAATTAAATGAAATAAAGGATTTACCCAGTGACATGTTGAAAGATCTTTTTAATTTAAGGATATTTTATCCTTAAATCTTATTATTAGTGACAATCGTAAATTATCAGAAATTCCGTCCGGATTCTTTAAGAAACTGCACAACTTGACTGTTTTTTCTGCATTGGGTTGTTCCTTGTCTTCACTCGAAGATGATGTATTTTCTGACTTAATTAATTTGAAATACGTTGGTTTAAGTTTTAACCGAATTGAACATCTCCCGCCAAATCTTCTGAGAAATAACAAACGACTGACACAGTTTTCCTGTTCGTATAATAAAATATCGACACTTCCAGCACGAATTTTTCATGGACTTTCTGAACTGCGAGAGTTAGACTTGGCGAAAAACCGGTTAGAAAATCTTTCCGAAGATGTTTTTCGTAATTTGTCGTCATTGCAAAAACTTGATTTATCAGAGAATCGCCTAAAATTTTTACCCGAAAACATCTTCCTCTCATTGAGTAATTTAACTCGTCTCGATCTATCTAAGAACAATTTAACTAAACTTACTGGTGAACGTCCTTTTGGCAGCAGCAAGTATCTGCGTACCGTCCGTTTAAACAATGCAAGTTTGACACAATGGCCGGTGATAAATTGGACAGAATACGACTTGACTAAAGTCGATTTTTCAAATAATCATTTTGAAACTGTCAAATTGCCAATTTACACACAAAATCACATGCACGTGTATTTGCTTAACAGTAAAATCCGAACAATTTATTTGGATGAGTGGAAATATGGATTTCAAATGCCGATTTATTATATAATTAGTAACGAAATTAATTGTGACCGAGAACTACAGCAATTCGTTTCTGTCTTTAAGTCAAATAGAGAAGTAGCAAAGAAAATGTTTCCAAATATAGAGAAGACGAAATGTTACGGAGAAGAAAGAAATTTGCTGGATAATACATCGCTCGTAGTCATAGGAAATTATTGTCCGATAGAATGCGATTGTTCTGCTCAACTAAATCACCTGTCAATTGTTCCAGAAAGGGAATCGACGGAATTCCCGAAGTTCTCGTCCCGAATGCCACGATTGTCGACTTGAGTAATAACTACATAAAGGAGTTGTCAAATGTCGATTGTGTGACGTGGAAGAACGTCACCCATCTGCGTCTGAGTAATAATTTAATAAGTAACATTTCGGATTATTTTCTTTTGCCAAACCTGAAATTTCTGTGGTTGGACAGAAACCGTTTAACCAAATTACCTTCCGTTTTAATGAACCTGGTCGACGTTTCGCCGGAATTTCAGATTTACTTATCCAGAAACAATTGGAATTGCCATTGCCATTCGCAATTTACTAAGGACTGGTTGCTTAGAAACCGACAGAAGATTGCAGATTTCTCTAATATTTTCTGCGTGGGATTTAATTCGTCTTCTGTGTCGTTTATCGAAATTCTTTCTAATGATCGATGTAAACAAATTCGAAACGATAATTTGACGTCGTCAATAGATGTGTCTTCCGACGAAGTTATTTCTGTATTTAAATGGAAAATCGCAGTGGCTGTTCTTACTTCGCTAATGTTATTAGGTTTGATAATTGTTACTTTCTTTGCTTATTGCCGCAAAAAAGAAAGTGTCGAAAACTCAGCAAGAAGAAGTGATGTATTATAATGTTTACACCTGGCAAATTTATTAAAACTCCACATAATTGAACTCTTTAGTAAATAATTTTTCGCAAATTGCTATTATTTTTCATTTGTTTCTATTGAAATTAATTTTTTATACTTTGACTAATTATGTTTTGAATATTAATTTTGTAATTTTTTTGTACATTTTGTCTACGAATTATATCATAAAATGTATAATTATTGCATAATAAAGCCGTAACTTGAGCATAAATAAAATGTAAACTTCGATAATTAAACAATATTTTCTGTACAGAAAGTTTAAAATGGAAGTAACATTTTTACATTCGGAAAAAGTATTATTAAATTTGTAATTTCTAGAACAGATCGTTGACGGTTTTGTAGTTTTATGTAGCATTAAATTGACTTCAGGAATTTCATTTTCATTGCTTGAATTCAAACTTATTTATTTTATTTAATATGCGTGTCCAAACATATAATAAAAAGGGGATAAAATAGACCTCGTATAAAAGTCTTTTGTATTTTAACAAGATTTCGTTATCACATAAAAGGTCCCGAGTTCAAAGAGATTAGAAGCTCATGTTCAACTATATGATACAAGACAAGAATAAAAGCGTGCCCACACACGTGTCAGTGTGTGGGCACGCTTTTATTCTTGTAGATACAGAAATTATCTCCCAAAATTTTTTCTTTTATCGGCTTTTCGAGGTCCCCCGAGCGCAAAAATGTGAGAATCTAGAACGGGGTCATTTTTTCCTAATCGCCATACTTTTCCTCCGTTATAACTAGGGGAAATTGATAAATAAACAGTAAGACACGAATAAAAGTAAGGAACCGCAAAAATATTTCAAATCGGGCTCGGGATTGAGTAGGATTTCGACGTCGACCAGAGCTGGTAAAGTAGTTACTTAGCGACGAATAACTAAACAGAACCCGGCTTTTGGCTCTTGACCAGGTCGAATGACTTTCCAGCTCTTGGCAAAATAATAAAATAAAAGTGAAATTTTTAGAAATACGTCTAGAGAAATTAGAACCATACGAGCTGTGGGTTACACAAAGAGGCTAAGGAACACGGCACTTATTTTTATTTTTTTCTGTTTCTGCTTTATGAGCAATAAGAGAGCCGCCTTTCTACATTCGTCGTATAGGAAATATTTTTTATTTGTTCTAATTTAAATTATTTGAATGTTTTACATTTCTATTGAATTAATTCGATGATGGAGACTGAAAAGAGCGCGATTCATTTCACACCATACGGAAATTGATTACGACCCCATTTGACCAACGTCACCCGCGTAATCAGGCCTTGGGTGCTAATGGGATAACTGTTGTCCGCCATTACAGGAGTAGTCATACGCTGTTAAGTTACTTAGTTACTAGGTGCTCGTGCTTACAATTGTAATTAAATTGAAATATTGCGTAATTTTTTAGAATATTTGGGTCTGTTGTTTGTTGATTGTGTTTCTGAAGCATTTTATAAATATTAGGGATTTGTAAACGTGATAAGCTCGTGCAAAATGCCGTACAGGTGCTGTGTAACTGGTTATAAAGGCGACTGGATAGTCGCCTTTATAACCAGTTACACAGCACCTGTACGTGTAAAAATACTTGAACTTACGGTCAGTGTCGGCCCGAGGCAAACATTAGGATGGAGCGAGATCCTATTATGGCGCCCCCTTGGTCAGTAGCGTAGCGAACATAACTGGCGCTCGGGGCACGACACTTTATTGGCGCCTCCTCCAGAAACACATATAGTTTGTCTTGGAGATCATTTGGGTGCCCCTCTGCGAGTGGCACCCGGTGCTTGATACACCCCCTTGCACCCCCTCGCTACGCCACTGCCCTTGGTTGCCCCAAATTTATACCCTTTAATTTTCTTTACCACTGAGGCGCCCTCTAGGACTTAGCGCCTGGAGCGGCTGCTCCTTTCGCCCTATGGTAGGGCCGGCTCTGCTTACGGTCCGGTAACTGGTTATAAAGGCGACTATCCAGTCGCCTTTATAACCAGTTACCGGACCGTAAGTTCAAGTATTTTTATTTCCAAAGGAAACTGAATTAGTGGGAAAATGGAAACGTTCCATTCCTAGAGATAACTTGATTGTCAGCAAAACGACAAAGGTAAGTGAATTAATGTTAAACACAAACTGAATTGATAATGACTCAAATAACATAAAAATAACCACTGCTAATAATCATACGTTAGGAAAATATATTTAACAACCTTGTTATATATATATGATTTATTCCTTGAAATTTTTTGCTGATTTTTTCGGCAATTTTAAGCATTAAAACACAATATATACATTTTAAGTAACAATTATTTTTAAGATTTTTTTAATCTATGCATCTTGAATTTATCTCGAATACTGCTAGAGAAGTTATGAGGCACTAACAATATGAGAAGACAATATGAATGTTTTATACACTTTCAACAGATAGTTCAAGTATTTGAATACAACTTTTTATCATATGTGAACAGAAAATATACATTTTTACAACCTCATGAGCATTATATTACTCTATTGATAGATGAAATACACTTGAAAGAGTATTTTGATTACAAAAATAGAAATTTGGTTGGCATGTCTAATAATGATTCATTGGTTACTGCAAATGCAGGCCAAATGTTCACGATAGCTAGTATATTAAGTAATTTCGAAGATGTTGCACACGTTTTAAGAGTCAATAAAGGGACGGGTAATCGTTTGCATCAGTGGATCAGAAAAATTATTCTAGGACTGGAAGAAATAGGATTTAAAGTTGTTTCAAATAGTAATGCTATTAATTGAAAAGCCATGTCTTTATTTGCTGATCCTTCAGATGTTACTTGTATGTATAAACACACTAAAGATATGAGTAGAACTTTATTTTAAGTTATTGATCCAGTGCATATAATAAAATGTATATGGCATAACTGATTGAAGCAAAGAAAGCAGACCTCCATGATTTATCCCACATTTGAGGAAGATGATAATGTCGTTCATTATCTTGTTTGACACTTTATGAGAAATGTACGATCTCGAACATGATAAATTGGCAAAGTATTGCCATGGTCTTTCATTAAAGGTTTTGCTTCCCAATGCTTTTGAAAAACAAAATGTGAAATTTCTTCTAACTCTAGACCCTAATCATCTGCTTCCTCACTATAGAGAAACAGCTGTTTACATCAACATCTTTGTAAAATGGTGGAAAATTGTTAATCTTAAAACACCTGATAAAGGAAATAGGTTAAGTGATGATTTCATGTGTCCCATAACAGATTATGCAGCCGACATCAAAATTGTAGGCTATATCTTAAAGAAATGTTACAATGGCTAGAAAAATGGAAGAAAATGAATATAAGTTATCCAAAAGGCTCATTGACGAAAGAAATCCATTTTGCTCTAACACCAACTACAGAAGCACTTATATATTTGTCCAAATAATGTTTAAGTGAGATGAATTGTTTGTCCTTTATACCTGGCAAGTTTCAAACTGACGTCCTAAAAGATCGGTTTGGACAGGACAGACAATTAAGTGGTGGCCATAATAATATCAGTATTAGACAAGTGTATGAAGTTGAAAAAATACTTTGTTTACACTCTGTAATCAGATTAAAGTCAGATGTTTTTGGTGCAATAACTTTAATGAAATAAAAGATGTCTTCTCCGAGCCTCCACGAATTGTTAATGATATACTGGTACCTCCCTTATTTAATGAAATTTATGTAATTTTGGCAGAAATTAAAAATTATAATGAAGATTTGCCTATTTTGACATACATTGCAGGGTACTGTTGCTATTCCCTACTGAAAAAATTAAATGTGAATTTTGTAAAGATATGTTGGTGTTAAATGAGGTTTTAGAAGATGAAGAATTGTATTCCTTAATAAAAAACATTAGTCGAGGTAAACTCCTCTTTCCTCAGTCTCGTGCCATCGGTGTTGTTGTTATTGTTACATATTTAATTATGAAAAGAATTTATGAAAAATTTGAATTACATTTTCTCAAAGTACAAATTCAAAGAGAGTTAATTACATGCTTCTCTTTAAATTCAATTGTCTACAGTGAATTACTTCGAGAAGGATCCTGTTGTGATATTTGAAAGAAAATAGTATGGATTTCAACAAACAAAAATAATTACTGTAGAAAGAAAAATCAGATCATTACCAAAGATGCAGTACTGTACCAAGGAAGAAAAAGATTTTTAGTAAATCCAATTAAAATTAGTAAAATAAAAGTATTCTATCAAGTAATACTGTGGCTGTATGCTGGAGACGGTTGAATAAACGCTGAATTTATGGCTATGTGAACGAAAATTCTAAAAAAATACCATATAAAATTATTCGAAGGACGACATCAGTTATATTCTTGAACAGCGATATGGCATTTTTTATGTTAATAATTTTAGGTTAATATTTGGTACTTTTTTTATTAAATATTTCAAATACAAACACATTGTGAGTTCCATATTTATTTCTTCTTTTTATTCTATGTCAAATCCATTAATCAGCCGAAGCTTTTCGAGATACATCTGATGTCATTATCCAGGGAGAATTTTAAAGTGTAAAATGTTAAAAATTGTAAATTGTGAGTTTTTTGTATAAAATTCTACCTTGGTAGATAATAGAATGAGAAGTGCAAATAAAAACTTATAATTTACATGTCTACAGTTTAATTAGTATTTAATACAGTTATTATTTAATAATACTTTTAAAACTTAAAATCTTTAAAGAAAAATTAAACTGTACTTTTTGTTATTACACAACGTTACGATAACACTAAATAATAAACAGAAGGAAATCATCTAAAAAGTAAGTTGAACCCCGTGCTTCCCTGCAGTCATCGAGTTGTTATGACTACTCTTGTAAGCCTCTACACAGGCCCGATTATCTAGGTGGCGTTGATTTGACTCACCTTGAAGTGAAATGGATCGTATTTACAAAAATTTAACTGCATCAAAAAGGGACAACTCTTTGCTGTGTGAATCTTTTAAGTTATGAAAAACCTAAATAAGGGAATATGCAGCTTGATCTTTTATCGCTATTTCCATTCTAAAAATGTGTTAAAGAGTCTCAATTTCTTACTCTTGTTAATGATTTTCAAAAATGTATAATATTTTATTCTAATGCCGAAATCCACATACTATTTGACAGTGTTTTATATAGAAGCGTGGTATATTGACGTGTAAAAAAAATGCTTAAGAGAAAGCAAATACATCATTGATCTATTTCCCATGATACGGTAATATATGCTCTTAAATTGAAATAAAATTTCAAAATGAATTTGTTTTCCAATAATAAAATAATAAGTTTTTTTTATTAATTTCTTAAGAAGAAGTAAATGAGTTAAATAAATATTCTATTAATTATCATATCACATTTTACACTTACCGTCAGCTTTATCCAAAAGTGCAACTATATAATATAACTATAT
Organism: Centruroides sculpturatus; assembly: GCF_000671375.1. NCBI lineage: Eukaryota > Metazoa > Arthropoda > Arachnida > Scorpiones > Buthidae > Centruroides > Centruroides sculpturatus. Next base: position 122,706 of record NW_019385722.1, on the reverse strand, counting down.
ATAAGACAATTTAAAGTGAAGGATCATCGTTAAAATTTCTGTCTGTAATAAAATAAAAAAATAATTGCCTTATATAATTATTATAACAGCTACAAACTATACATTAAGAGAAGTATTACGATGTAGTTATTTTAATCTAATAAAGAAACATTTTTCATTATGAAGCAAAAATTAATGTATTTTCCATTATATATTTTATTGGAGGAATGACCACTGCCCTGTCGACCTACAGTTATAACAACGTACTTGTTGCAAATTACAAGACTTCTGATACTTATATCTTGTTAATAATTACATCGTCTATATGTAATCAAATTTGATTATGAGTAATAGCTTGTATCTTCTTACGAAACTTTTTATTAGATATATTTTGTTTATAATTTGTAACTTGCAAAGCTTGTAACAACGATGCAACAAGAAACAAACCCTACAACAATTCACCTACTGCCAGAAAACACACTTAAACAGGACCGTAATGATGAAGGACTATACGGGTCTTCGACATTCCTAAATTTATATAACAGGCAATTATTGAGTGAAACTCCATCTTGTATAACGAACAGGATATCTTTACAAATAGTTTTCTNAGCTTCATACCAAAATGAAACGTATAACAATATATAGGACAATTTAAAGTGAAGGATCATAGTTAAATTTTCTGTCTGTAATAAAATAAAATAAAATAATTGCCTTACATAATTATAATAACTGCTAGAAACTATACATAAAGATATGTATTACGATGTAGTTATTTTAATCTAGTAATCAAACGTTTTTCATTATGAAGCAAATTGATTTATTTTCCATTATATATTTTATTGGAGGAATGGCCAGTGCCCTGTTGACCTACAGTTATAACAACGTACAGTACTTGTTGCAAATTACAAGACTTCTGATACTTATATCTTGTTAATAATTAAATCATCTTTATGCAATAAAATTTGATTATGACTAATAGCTTGTATCTCCTTACGAAACTTTTTATTAAATATATTTTGTTTCTAATTTGTAACTTGTAAAATTTGTAATAACTACAAGCGTTTTATGCAACAAGACACAAGCCCTACAACAATTCACCTACTATCTGAAAACATACTTAAACAGGACCGTCATGATGAAGAACCATATGTGTCTTCGACATTGCTAAATTCATATAACAGACAATAATTGAGTGAAACTCCATTTTGTATAACGAAAAGGATATCTTTACAAATAGTCTTCTTAAAAATGTTACGTATTTATAGATTTATAGGTAAAAAAGCTCTTAAAATTTATTATTGAAAGCAATCTTTATACTTACGAATAATTTTAATTTTTGAATAAAACAAAATTATTGAAAAACATGAAAGATTCTCCCTTCTGTGACGAAACAAAGCAGAAATAAAACTGAATAAACAATTGAAGTAATTACACGTTACGGATCAGTAATGAGTCAAAATATATAAATACAGCACATTAAATTAAACTATTTAATTCGTTGTCTGTTGTATGTCATTTGCAATTAAAATAAAAACCGAGTTCATTAATAGTTGCGTGACGATATTAAATCTCATTTAAAATTTTTAAAGATCAATATTATTTTTAAAAAATTGTCATTGTATAATGCTATAACAAACCTTTCTCAAACTTTTAAAAATACAGTATATTTTAGGGCGTTTTTCGAATACTGGTAAGCATTAGATCGTAAATGAACACATGTAACAGTATATGGAAGATCAGATAAGCCGCTACGTACTGTACAAGTTTGATTAATACAACGCAATATAACAGACTTTTTATGGGAAAACTAGAATGGGTGAGAGAAATTGCGTCATAGTCTGAAACGGATACGCGTCAAATTATCGATATGTCTAATGCCAGAAGATACGACACGAGATACCAACGAGAAGACACTCAGAGGTCTCGATGAGTTGGTTTCCGAGTGTAACACGATTCGATATAGTTGATCCAGGTTCGATGGTAAGTACACCTCCACACTCAATTTATACAATATTTACAGTTTATTTACAAATCAAAATCTGTAGAAAATACAAGTTCGCAAACATAATATATATATATATTGATGTTGTCGAAACCGTGTTGTATTTGCTTATTGTGTACTGGCACAATGAAGTGACGTTTTTCTCAACACTGGGCTAGTTGAATCTTTTATTTAGTTAGAACGTTTTTCCCATACATCAACGTTTCGGGCATCAGCCCCTCTTCAGCTAACTAAATATATATAAAAATATTTAACAGGACACAAATAAAAACCAAAAAACTCACATAAATTCCTTTGTAAACCATACCTCACTTCAGCATGGACACTGCACACACAGTAGAAATCAGACTACACTTAGGTTTTTTACATTTCCACTATCGATTATTATCACAATTTTTACTTTACAGGTTAAAAANAACGTTGCACAAATAAACGTTATAGTTATTATAAATATTAGTAGGCAGATTGGTCGCTACGATATATTTGTTATATGTGATTCGCGATTCGGATGTAGTTCGGTAACGATTGACGGCCAATACGGTTTGTGACCTACAGGGTGTAACCTACGGGAATATCCAATCAAGCAAGTAGAAGAGGGTGTGGCTAACACCTTTTAACAAATCATGTGTAAGGAAATTTACCGATGTTTTAATGGATAATAACAAACCAATATAGTTTGTGTTTTGTCTCTCAACTAGAAAACTTAATCAGTAAGCAATAAAGTGGCGAGATTGCGAAAAGGGGAGAGAAAGCAAATTCAGAAGAAAAAAATGTTGAGGAGAGAAACTTATATTTAGAAAACACTGAGGCATGTCACCTTTGCAGTTGAACTTGTTTATTTAGAAAAAAATTGAAATCTTAAACAGTTAATTTCCGAAGTAACATATTACTTCCAAATTCTTTTTGTTCTTTTCCAATCGACCAAAATGTAAAAGTCTCATTACCTGGTTTGACATTCGTGAATATTACAAATCGTGTGTTCCTCGAGTCTAATCAAAACCTGACATTAGTTAGTGGCGATAATGCGATGTATCGCTCTTAATTATGTAATGTAAAATATTTATTTTCATTCTATTTCAAAACACTATAAGATTGTTTCCAATAGTGTAACCCCTTCATTAGAAAGCTTCTTTCGAAATCACGTGCTGAAAATGTATTGCTTTTGATTATTAAAAAACTATTTATTAGAAATGTAAAAAAGTGTGTATATTTATTATTTGTAATACATCGAAAATGGTTCCTGAATGGCATCTTTCCCGGATATACAACTTCACGCCTGCAATGACGGCTTTCCCGTAGAAATCTTATGTGATGCGTGGAAACCTGCCATTCGTAGATTAGATCAAATTCGCTTTAAATAATAATTAAAAACATATAAAAGAAAAATATAAGATATAAAAATAGTTATTACGTAAGTAGTATAGAATTAAATGAATGACATATCATGTGATACGTGAATACTTACAAAATATAAAAGGTCGATTCGAATATAATGTGAATTTAAANGTAATGTAAAACATTTATTTTCATTTTATTTCAAAACACTATAAGATTGTTTCCAATAGTGTAACCCCTTCATTAGAAAGCTTCTTTCGAAATCACGTGCTGAAAAATGTATAGCTTTGCATTATTAAAAAACTATTTATTAGAAATGTAAAAAAGTGTGTATATTTATTATTTGTAATACATCGAAAATGGTTCCTGAATGGCATCTTTCCCGGATATACAACTTCACGCCTGCAATGACGGCTTTCCCGTAGAAATCCTATGTGATGCGTGGAAACCTGCCATTCGTAGATTAGATCAAATTCGCTTTAAATAATAATTAAAAACATATAAAAGAAAAATATAAGATATAAAAATAGTTATTACGTAAGTAGTATAGAATGAAATGAATGACATATCATGTGATACTTGATTACTTACAAAATATAAAAGGTCGATTCGAATATAATGTGAATTTAAATACAAATTAATAAATTGAATACAATAGGCTCAGTTCATAAAATGGCAATATGTTTTATTAATATATATATGATGACGAAGAAGAGATATGAAAACATTTTTTGCAAACTTCAACTCTCAAAAAATATTTATTCATTATACAAACAACGGAATGTTCATTGCAATTTTAATTCATAAACTGTATACAAGTATAATTTAAAACAAATCAATTTAGAACATGATAAAAACAATTTTATAACACAAGCGAAAATAAATTATAAAAAATGTATTAAAAATAAACAGTTCTGACAAAACTGATTTATTAAATATCAAGGACAACATTCTGTTCAATGAAATTAAACAGTAACCTTGACATCTGACCCACCTCCAACAAGGAAGGGAGGTTTTGTTTAGAGAGTAACGTGATACTTCGCGCGTTGTCTTCGTTAACGGTGGGTGTGGGTGGCGGCTCACTTGACACCCTGTTGTGAAAGTAATAAACTCTAACCGACCTTGACAAACGTGTCTAGTTACTAAGAGTAACAAATAGGGAGAAGTTGTTTAAACAGTCATAAAACAGTTGGCGGTTCATTAAGGGACTCTCTCTATCTACTCGTATTACCGCAAAAGCAATAAACAATTAACACTGGACTTTGAAATACGGTCAATTCCTATCCGATTACAAAAGAACCGACACAATCCGTGAAAGTTGAGATAATCTATTGGCAAGATAAAGACTATCTGTTTACTTTAAAGCCGTATCGTCTCTAATTACAGGAAATTAAAGTAAGTAAAACATTATAAAGACAGAAAAGTATCAAAATAACAGATAGAATCATAATTTGTGATAATCAGGGCCGTGATTTTACGATTTTGAAATAAAAACGCTAATCAAGCAGTGATAAGTGGCTAGTAATGTCAACCCGTATCACGCTTGACTGCACACTGAAGTCCCTCCGGCTCGATTTCCTCACCCCTATTAAAGCAAATCGGACCAGTCCACTTCAAACGCGGTTGCTAACAGGTACTGCATCCTGGCGTATTACGTCATCAACTTCCTGCGCTGCGCAATCGATCGACAACCTGACAAACTCATTGAGCACAGCTGTACCTGTATGTTTATTTCCTCGCCGACTGAACTTTAGAATAACAACGAACTTCAAAAGAACTACTTCAGAAAACCAAGGATTTGGGAACTTTATTACTCAAAACCCAGTATAAGTTAAAGTATTTATTCCTCCTGCGCACTATTGTACGCTCTCTCTCTCTCTGCGCGTAAGCTGATCGCGAAGTCGATTGTAACTAAAAACCGGAAATGAGGAAAAGGACAATGCTGAATGCGATTTACGTAACTTATGTTTAGCCATATACTAACTTTGTAATCTTAAATTCGGATGTATAACTAACTTAGATTTAAAATAAATGGTTATTTATGGTTAAAACAACTTTAAGTGCAGTTTCTTCTGTTCTTCTTTCCGTTCACTCCATTCCGGGTCCAAAACTCGTACGTAACCGCTCGCGCGAACTTGTAGTCCCTGTATCGACCTAAGGGTACAGTGGTGTGCCATCCTGACATGGTATCGAAGAGATACCGACCCTACGGACACAATCTTGTGTATCGCTTATATGATTTGACAAACGAGCACATTACGATATAACGCGAAACCGAACACGCTCGAACGGAAAAAGAAAGAACGAGACACGATTGTTATTGTGATATCGTATTTCAAGACAAAAGTGAACTGTTAGCTTCTGAGGATGTCCAAGAAAAATGTTACTGGCACCAAAGCGATATTTTCTTTTTGTAGGAAGCCCTGTGAGTTTCCGGAAATAGTCCAAAAAAAGAAAATTTAAAATTTATATAGTTATATTAAGAAAACGAGTTATATGTGTGTGAGATTCTAGCCGGGGATACAGAGTAGTTTAATACCCTTTTATCACTTAATCGGCTTCTAGTTTGCAAAACTAGTTCTCGGAGTTTCGGATCGAAAGATCCGATCTCTAATCTTTTTCTAGGAGGGCTATTAATATTTATACCGATCCGGACTGTGAAGTCTAGATCTACGTCAGGATTCCTTTGACACCAGTTAATCAGTTTTATATCACGCGCATTAACACGCGTGTGGTTTGATTCAGACAAAGATGAGGCATTTCTTTAGACCAGTGGTTCCCAATTAATTTTTTCTGCGTACCACTTCAAGAAAGAGCTCAAACTCGCGTATCCCTTGTAGCAGAAATTCGTATTAATCCATACTAATATTATAAATTCGAAGGTAATTCTGTCTGCTGTCTGTCTGTTACATTTTCACGTCTAAACCGCCGAACAGGTTTTAATGAAATTTGGCACAGAAATAGCTTACACGTTGAAGATGGAAACAGGCTACATTTTACTGCGAGAAAATATCTTATTCCCACGTCAAAATTCGATATAATGCGGTGCTGCCCCAATCTGGGCCGAGGCCACGCAGAAAGTACACATCCAAAAGAAGCTTTCCAAGGCCCAGTGCATCTCTGCACTCAGGATCTGCAGGGCATACAGAACAGCCCCAACCGCTGCCCTCCTTGTTATTGCTGGCCTCCTCCCAGTGCATATCAAGGCCAAAATGGCATCGAACATCTGGACAATTAATAACATATCTGCCAACAACTACTACAATACCACCAGGCACAATGCTGCCCTTTCTCCCCTTCCCGATCATGTCAAGGAAGACATAACATCTTATGGCATTGAGAATAAAGACGCTAACCTGAATTCGACCATGGACTATCCTGCCATGAACAGCGATATCACCCTTCATGAAGGGCCATACGACATTTCAATCTACACGGACGGGTCTAAGAACAAGGGTAATGTGGGTGCTGCTTTTGTTCTCAGCAATCACCACAATGGTAAAACTCACAGGTCGGCCTTCAGGCTGGGGCCTCACTGCTCCGTTCCCCAAGCCGAAATTTTCGCTATCACAAAGGCTATCGACTACATCTATACAGAATGGTTCCCTCATAACATGACTATTGCCATCTTTTCCGACAGCATTACTGCCATCCGCTCCATTACCAGCAGTAGGAATAGGGGGAATAATGTCCTTTATATCCACAGCCTTCTGTCGTTGAACACCCACAATCACAATGTGCATTTCAAGTGGGTCCGTGGCCACTCGGGGGTTGCTGGCAATGAGGCCGCTGACAGCCTCGCCAAAACCGCTGCTGCCTCTTCTCTACCTCCCAGTTATGAAAAGATTCCACCCTCCAAGATTAAGCAGTGGAACTACGAACTGGCTCTTCAACATTGGCAACATGAATGGGACAACGGCAACACTGGTAGATTGACGCACAAGTTTATTCCCAACATCGCCAACCGCTTACAGTGGAAGCACTTTTCTCCCTCCTTTGCCATGACTCAGCTCATTACTGGTCATGGCAACTTCAATGCCTATTTAAAACGCTTCCGTATCCAAGATGAGGACATCTGCAACTGTGACGGCACCTCTATTCAAGACAGCATCCACTACCTCTTCGATTGTGCATTCTATAACCACAACAGAGACATTCTTATGGGCAGCGTTCTCTACTCTGGTTTCAACTGGCCCTGCCCTCTCAATGCGTTCCTTGATCACAAAGATATTTACCACAAGCTTATGAACTATCTATCAACGACAGCAGCTCTCACCCCAACCAGCAGTCAACAGTAAGTACTTTTGCTAGGATCCTGCACGTTCGGACTTTTAATCAACGTCCTCCTGCACTGTACACTTGAACTGTCTACTTCTGCATTGGATTGGTTAAAAGTTAAATCCTTTCCTCTCGCAGTTTGTCGCGTACCAGTTTGTGTTGTCTCAGTATTTGCTACCGCAATCCCGNACTCTAAGAATAATGGAAAATGTTTAATCCAATACAATCTACAATTAGTTCAGCTACTAGACATTTGATTAGTATTAATGTGTCATAATTTAAGCTTATGAGGAAAAATTCTTTTTATTTTGTTTAAAATGTAATTTTATCTTATTTTATCTTTATTTTCATGTATGTTTTTTTCTCATAATAATTTAATATAGAATACATACCTGGCTCAATTTGATCTGTCTGTGAACTTGATGTTAGTAACTTTTTACATTCTTCAAATTTTTCTTTAAATTGTTGCAATGTTTCTTGAGTCTAAACAATAAAGTACCAATTTAAAATAATATTGTATTTTGAATATAATTTTAATATATATATTATAGCTATAAAATTAATAATATCTCAGCTATGTATTTTTATTTCTTTTAAAAGTGATTATCATACAGACAGTGAGAATTCTCAATGTTCACATTTCAATTATGTAAATTTAAAATAATCTGCAGCAATCATGCTTATTTGTAAAGTGCTACAAAAGGTTAACCTGACAGATTACAGTTTTCTGATTTTGTTTTTCTGACAATATCATTATTAGAAATGCATAACTTTATTTCTTACTTTTTATTTATTTATTTGTAATAGTATGTTCTAGATCAGTGGTTCCCAATTAGTTTTTCTTACATACCATTTCAATAAAGAGCTAAAACTCGTGTACCCCTTATAGCAGAAATCCATATTAATCCATACTAATATTATAAATTCGAAGGAAATCCTGTCTGTCTGTCATCTTTTCACGTCTAAACCGCTGAACAGGTTTTAATAAAATTTAGCACAGATAGCTTACATGTTGGAGATGGACATGGCTACATTTTACTGCGAGAAAATATCTTACTCCCACGAGAAAATTCGATATAATGTGGGCAAAGCTGTGGGTAGACAGCTAGTAATACATAGAATAAGTTTTTTTTTACATTTATTACCTTTAAAATACAATTCTAATAATAATGAAAATAACATAAAGTTATTTAATTTTAATGCGACAAATGTGCACGATTTTCTTTGTCCGACTTTGTAAAATATGGTTGCTTTTTGGTCAGCTTCAGTCTGGAGTCATCTTCGAGTTGAAGACGATGACGATGTTTAATTTTCATGTTTGTCATGGTCGAAAATCCGCTCTCGCAGAGGTATGTTGCGCAAAATGGTAGTGAATATTTTATTGCTGCTTCGCTGACTCTACAATTAACACAAATTGTGTTAATTGTACAATTTTTGTTTCTTGCGTAAGAATTTCATTTAGGTATTGTCACAAATGCATTTTTTTAATGAAAATTCAAGAATATTTTTAGTTATAAATAAACAAATTTGTGCATTTGACATCGTGTTGTAAATTGCCGAATTTTTGATGGTCCACCCATTATTCTTTTGGTTGCTTCATCTAATGCATTTAAATTTTAAATCGACCGATTTTAGATTGCCGCGCGTATCCCTTCATGCAATTTCGCGTACCCCCAGGGGTACGCGTACCACTAATTGGGAACCACTGCTTTAGACCAATAAATAAAGATTTAATAAAATAAAGAAAAAAATTCACAAATAGAATAGATCAAAATATAATTAAACGAATGAGACAATGGATTATTTTAAAATATACGCTTCGAGAGATAGAGCTCACAAATTTAGTTATAAACATTCTACCTCAATTTACTTTATCTTGATCTTCTTCTGTATTCTCCTCTATTATTCTTCTTTTCATGGAGGGGTCGTGAATTGAAAGATTATAAATTTTCTTCTATTCTCCTAAATTAACTCATTACTGTACTTGACTGGAGACGACTAAGAGCGTCGCCCTTATAAAGCAGATATAGACTACGTCGGTCTTCTCTGAGATCTTACGTCGTACTCCTAACTAAGGGCGTTGGCCTTACGGAGACAATATGGGATTTTCGCTATGAGATCTTTCGATGTACCCCTCGAATCATACAGATCTTTGACTATATCTCATGATTTGGAACCAATCAGCTTATTTGTCTTCATTCACGTGATCGGATGAAAAATGAAATTATTAAGGGGTCGACATTTCCCAGTGTGGTGAGATTTGTGATAGATAAGTGTAAAACAAAAGGATGTGTCTACATCCGTTGAAGGAAGTAGCTGTTTTATCAGTTTTCCTACGTTAGAAAACCGTTAATTTTACACCAAATTGAAAGAATACTTTATTTCATAAATTTAATTTTATATTTAAATTGTTAATTAGACGCAGGGGCTATTAGGATCTCACATGTGTCAAGTTGGCAACACGGACATCGTCACCGTTGATCAAAAAGAATACAGAGGAAACAAAATTTTAGAATAAAAAAAATTCAAAGAGGAAATATTTAAAACATGAAACACAATAAGGTAAAACGAAACAAAAATGTAAAAGAATGCGTGTAGGTGTATGATGCAATCAAATCAAGTGCAATCAGATTAATGAAGATGGTGGCGAATTGAGCGATCTCGGAGGTACCTTTTTTGCAACCTAAACTCGACTCAATTTTCACATACAAAAAAGTAAGTTGCCAATTGGGAGTGGGAAAAGGAAAGCCTGCCCAATTAGAAATGAATTGATCCCGAAAAACTTATAAAACTTCAGTCGTCTATGACAGAAGAGCTTCCTCTAGAGAATATCATTTTTGATCGTCGCCACTTTTTCTTCTGTGCTTCAAGCGCCTAGCTCAACGATATCCACTGTATCTTTTCTACTCGGAACTCTATCTCCCTATCGCCCCAGGCTCCACACTCACAACACAAAAAACCCCTAAAGACATCCAACCTACGGGACAGCGACGTCTAAAACATTGTCAATCATTTGTAGCAGGATCTTTGGGAAATAAATGGTTTCTTTGTGAAACGCTTGTCGTTTCCAGCCTCTGGAAAGCACCCGAATACGCGAAGGCCTTAGACCATCCCGACAAAAGGTAATAAATCTCCCTCTAATCTTCGAACTTATAATAGTGTGATGTTCATCAAATTGCAGGAAAATCATGAGATAATTCCAAAATTGTAAAGAAGCAACGCTAACGAATAATTTTTTTTTCACTTGACAAGTTCGTCGGTCATAAGAGACTGTCTTCCTTATCTCTGTTCATCATTCATGTCTGTTCACCCCTCTGGAGAATTTCCTTTAATTTCCTCACACAACCTTCACTGATAAACTTTTTTATTGTACGCGGCACTCATTCACCTATGAATTTCGGTTTCATTTTGCCTACACCGGATATGTGTGTTTATGCTGTAATTCACTACTAGCAAGTAGTGAATTACAACGTGAACCACATATTCTGTGGAAACTTCGAATACATTATCTCATATTTTCTGTTGGCTACAGGTCACGCAACAACACAGTAACGAATAGCATAAAGTTACCTAAGCCAACACTTGACAGCTTATTTTTGCCCAAGCGCTCAACCACGCACTTATGCCAAGTAATTGCGGGTTAATTTCCAGAGATCCTATCTATTAATAGTAACAACAAACTATGCCAAACACAATGTTATATATTACGAAAAATTTTTATAAAAATTTGATCTTGTTCATTTTTATAAATTGGCAACAAAAGATAATATTGAGTGTAGTGATGAGTTTCAGGAAAATTTTAAATGTATAATACAAGTGCAATCTTTGTTAAGTCTAACACCTTTCGAGATTCGATACATAACACTCCTGTATTTCACCATGCCCTCGATCTTCAACCACGAAAATTTAATAGGCTTAATGTCTATTATTTAGAAGTAAACACGAAAAATTCCATTTCATAATCTTTCCATTCTTTATCGTAGACCGAAATATTAAATTTGTAAATGACAGAACATAAACACACCCAAATCATTTTTCTTTGGATTTTTGAATGTTCTGGGTAAAGAAATCTTAAAACACGAATATTTACAATTGACAGAACGCAGGAAACGAAAAATTGTTTTTCTCATTATAATTATTAGAAAAAAATGTACTTCAGTGCATCACTTTATGTTCTTTCTATTCAAGTTACACATACAATAAAATAATATATTACAATATTTTAAAGCATATAATTCAGGTGCTCATATTAAAAAGCTATAGTGACAGAATATTTTTTTTTAACATTCAAAATTATTTTTTACCAGTGTGAAAATGGTAGTTCTCAAATGCAAACTAAACATTGAAATTAAATAGGAACGGTTACATATTGTGTTTGTTCTATGCATTTTCATGTAGCGCTACAACTGTTCTTTTAACTGCATAAATTTATACATTTTTAATGTTTTTATTGAAAAACATGAACAAATTATTTATTTTTGTGAAAAAATAGTATAGGTGTTATTAATTAAGCAAATAGAAATTATTTAATAAGTGCCTTTTTGTGTTTGAATATATACAGAAAATAAAAAATTATCTAAGGTGTCAGAAACGTAGAAAAAATTCACAATATTGATGTATTGTTTAATCTGTGATATTAGTAAAAATTTGTGCACATTTCTTTTCTTTTTCCATCACACCCATCAAATCGAGAATTGTAGAAAATATAGAATACAATCCGCTAACCATCTGCAAAAAATTCAAAATTGACTATTGCCACAACTCAGCCAGAAAATTAAGTAAAGGTTTTACATACCTTGATAAGAAAGTCTTCTTTTATGTAGAAAAATCCACCAATTGAAATGGCCAAAGGAATTTTTCCAAATCTTTTCATAAAATCATCTATCTAAATAAGAATAGTCACTTTATAAATTAATGAATATTTTTTAGTTTTTTTGTCCAGATAATGTTTTCTTTTGTTCTAATAAAAGCACGAAATTTCCTGACTGTTATATATAAAGGAAAAGAAGTATGGCGTGTAGCTAAAAAGATATACAGTACACTAAATTTTTACATTTTTGCACTCAACATCGAGAAATGTTTTGTGTAAAACATACAATTCAACAAAATTCTGTTGAAGACTAAAATCACAACCATATCTTACAATATTTTTGACATATTTTCAGTATTATTATGATTAAATCTTATTAAAATTTAGGAGAAATCTATATTTTAGAGGATGCCATATTCAGATCTGTCACATCTTATTTATTTAATTATTATATTTTTATAGATAAAGATAAAAATTCAAATTAACAGTTTAATATCTAAGGCAATGTTATTACATTAAAATATAGTAAGAATTTATTTACAAGTATTGTAATAAATGTACTACGGTGTTATTGTATAATTTCGTTCATACAAATGAAATGTAACAATAATTGACAGAGATTGTGGACATTTTGCATAAGTGTTTTTCCTCAAAATATAGTAAATTTGATGAAAAATATAATAAATTCATACTAACTTTGAATTAGAATTTATGCTTACCTTTAATTTAAACTCTAATAGTAGATCTGCAGATGAAAATTTGTAAATGGACACAAAATCATCATATAGCTGTAATGAAAATGATACATTTGTTATTTTTTTATTTAATTTTATTATGTACTTTATTACAATATATTTTGTTTAGCTGGTACCTTCGAATCGTTTCAGAACGCTAGAATGTGAAATCTGACTGAAATTTGCTCTGGAGTTCCAGAAGTGCTGCAATTTTTACACTTCGCACGCAGTGAAAAAAGCCTTGAAAGTGTAAACATCATCTATTTTGCATACAAATGATGCACCCTCTTCTTCGTGTTTTATGCTCCAGTGTTTTTATTAAGATATTAGAATAATATTTGTTGTGGCTTTATATACGACGTGAGATTTTTATCTTGAGGCAGTAAAAGAACTTAATTAGTTCTTATTATTTCAGTAAAAAGTTTAGACAAAAATTATAGTGTTTCGAAGGGGCAATCAATTGGTGACCTCCGATGTGACCTTGACAATGACCTTCAAGATCATTTGAATGTCAAATGTTTATTCAACGGTAATATATACGTTTGACCCCAGCAATGAAAAGAGCAGGAAATTTCACACTTGATTGTTACTCTGTGAACTGAGAATTTCACTCAAGTGGTCATCTCAAGTGTGTGCATTCGAAGAGCAACTCAACTAATGCATCAAAGTAAAAGGACATTATTTTAAACGTTTGTTATTAAATTTTTATCTGAAAACAATAGCTCAAGAAATGGTGCAAAGTGACTCAGCAAAAACAAGCACCTCAAAGAAACCAGAAAACTGGTATGTTGGCATTGTTACTCTTGGAAAATACTAAAAGTAGCAAATGCTTTTAAAAATCAAAGTAATAAAATTGTGAAAAGTTGTAAAGTTTACAACCCTTTTATTCCATATTCTATTTAAAAAATGTATAGTTTTCTATTAGGAAAAGTTTATAACCTTAAAATAATCTTGATTTTTGACCTAGACCTTAAGGTCAAGGGTGTAACTAATTGTGAAATTTTCCGCTCATTATATTTGTAAAGGTCAAAACTATGTATTCTCATTTGAAAAGACTTGACCTTCAAATGACCTTGAAGGTCAAGTCTTTTTAAGGCTGCCGCCAAAGTAACCCATTGATTGTGAAAGTTTGTGAATTTTCAATTCGACTATTTTTAAACGTGACTAGGTAATTTACATGTTTAAAACTGATCTTTAACGCAGTAAAATTAACCAGACTATTATATTAAGAATAAATGCTTGTTTTGGTTAAAGGTTCGTATCATAAAACTGGCATTTATACCGTTCACTTTTATTCCACACGTATAAAATAGATCGTCTTTAATCCCCATTATGCTTTCACATGATTAAAATTATAAAAATTAATTATTTTTATATAGTACCCTTAAATAACAAATACGATTTACATTATATATTTAAACGGATTTGGATATAAACATGTAAAAGAAACAGACCGTTTAGATGCAAAAAATATTCAAAAATACAGGGTGGTTATAATTAAAGTTGCACTACTTAGACCTGTGTAGAACCGGTTTACGTGGATGTATTTTGACGAAATTTGGTGTATATATTATATGTACCACGGGGACTAGAAAAATAAAAGAAAATATTTAGTTCGAGTTTTTACTATTAGGTGAAAAAATGGTGCAAGAAGAACGATAAATACAAAATGGAAACCAAGTTTCATCAAGATATGTCCACTAAAACTAGTTCAACACAGGTCTAATTAGCGCAACTTTAATTATAACCACCCTATATAAACCTATTTTTGTTATGTGGTCAATACTTACTAATGACACAGTAGATGAAAACAATTTACTTATTACAAGACAACCTCCTAGAAAAGCAAACGTAAGAATTGTAAGAAAAAATTTGTAATCTGGATCTACAGTTACAAATATCACAGCATATAGAAGGACACAGGCAAAGTGCATATAAAATCCATATATTAAAGGTGTCATCATTTCCCATTCTATGTTCCAATGTTTAAAAATGTACCAGATTTCTACTTGTTTGTTGATAAATTTGTCTAACTTTTCTTTCAAATCTATATTTTCTAATTTCATATTTTTTAGGTCTTCAGAAAGTTTTATTAATCTGTTTACTGTGACAAAACCGAAACAAAAGACAACAGAAATAACTGATATAATTTGTGCTTAAACATAAATATATACGAATGTAATGCTAACAGAGCAAACGAATGCTTCACTGTTTGAACCATTTTGTCTTTTGATTTCCATGTATACAACAATCTGTGAGAGAAACGAAATACTTAGAAAAACAACAAATAATAATATAAGTAAACAAATGTGTAAAAGTTGCATTTTATCAATTACTTTATACTCTTCCTTGTACCAACTTTGAGTAAAGTGCAAAGATAATTTTTTTCTTTTCAAAATAGTGAACTGTGCCGCAGCATACAAGATTAGTGCCGTATTTACCACTGCACCATGCAACGCGTAATCCTTTAAATAATACACGATTCGTAAACAATAAAAGTCTAAATTAAATATCCAATAAATATAAACAACAGCAACTGTCCACAATACCGCTTCGATACAATCACAATATATTTTGAAGAATTTTGAAAGTTTTGTTTTGTCATTGCCTCTTCTTTGTAACATGCAATCACACGGAACTACCAAATCCATTCCAAATAGTTTTACCGAATCTAAAATAGGATGTATTGACACCGGGACATATGTTCTGTGGTCCGGGATAATTCATTTTCGAACTACAAAAGTACGATTATAATCTGTATTGTTCTGGTGTAGCTTGGTCTGTCTGTTTTTCCCAGCTAGTTTCTCAACTGCATCAGTTATATTAAAATGAATGTAATATCAAACACTGCTTTGGACTAATTTGTTTTTATTGTTATATAAATTTAATAACGGTCAGAAGAATAATTTTGTGTTTGCGTTAATAATTTAAACGTGTTTAAGTAAATAGAGCAGTTTAATACAAAGGCCGATAAGCAGTTAAAGTAGAATTATTATAGATTTATTATGCTGTATACTACGAAACGTCTACTTATATAAAGACTATTCCTAGGCTAACGAGATTTAGATTTGTTATTTAATTCAGTAGTAAATCTAAAATTGGAAACATTAATATTTGAATTATTGGTTTCAGATATTAAAATTTTAGATTACTACTTATTAAATAACAAATCTAAATCTAGTTATACTCGGAATGGTTGTTATATAAATAGACGTTTCGTAGTATACTGCAGAATAAATCTACGTTTAATGTCCTGTATTATTCTGAAACTTGATGTTTCATAAGTTGTTTCACTCTTTGAAAATTTCTCATTTTACTCTTGTTTATTATATTCGATTATAAATTGTTAATTTTTATAAAATTAAAACAAAATGCATTCGAACTAAACACATTTTATTATTTTAAAACATCAATTTTGTCGCCCTTGTAAATTTTATTTATATCGCTTAATTAGTTTATTTTATAGTAACTGATGCGAAGAGATAAGAATTTGAAATCTATCACGGGAATTCAAACATTTTTACCATTATTATAGGTTAACACTGCTGCTTTCATTCATATTGCGTAATTTATCATATTAAAATTACATATAAAATAATCTTATTGTTTATTCATACTTAGTTTTGTGTAAAATATGCTCCATGAAATTAGTAATCTGTCACAGAATAGTTTTTATCTGGATAAGTTTCTGTAATATTTTTTATTATTGGTTTATTTCGAATATCTCGTTATTCTACTTTATACGTTGCTGGTGTGCGATCGCATAGATGGTTATAAAGGTGCTGATTTACATATGGACAAATGTGCATGTTAATTTTTCTTACTTCATTATATAAATATGTATCTTATATTATGTTATATTTTCAAATCTATTAGTATAAAGATGTTATTTTTTGTAAAAGCCTAAACACGGTGCTGCTTTAGGTTTGTCAATATCTAATACTGTAATATAATTGTAGACAGTTATATTACAGTATTCAAGTATTACAAGGTAATGATAATTCTCTACAGTTTAGAAGATGAGTAATGAGGAAAAACAAAACACAGTCTGACAGGAAAGAAAGGGCATAGAAGAAGGAGTGCAAAAATTTACCAACAATTTCTTAAAAATAAATGTTAGAAAATAATAAAACATTTCAAAACTATTTCGTTTCTATAATCATTTTATATATAATTTAGTCATTTGTTTAATTAAGCATGGCAAAAAATCTACCGCAAACAATAACGCAATATTTTTTACAACACCGAATTTCTAGCGAAGAAACATTCAGAGTAAACAGTATGCACCTGTAAATAAAAAACTTTTCAATAAAATCAGATTTACAAATAGTTTAAAAAGATGTTCACGATGTAATACCGCTACAATTAACAGATGGGTTTTCTAAATACTATTTTCAATTTTTCTGAAATGATGACAGTGTATCAGTAGAAATTTTTTAGTAACGATATGAACTTACGAGTTCATTTCTGAATTCGAAAAATAATTTAAACTGGGAATTAATATGGAAAAATTATATATTTCCTACTTCATTTATTGAAAAACATTCTCTCGTTCTCTTCTCAACCAATGGTTGATGAACAAACATGGATGTGTGCAGTATTATATCTTCTCTCTTTGTTTAGTTAGCTGTTTTGTTTGTTGGTAAAACCTCTACTATAATAACTTGTCGAGGTATATCACTCTGGGTCTTACACGTGCCCTTTATCCCTCTATTTTTTTTTCCAATAAAACATTCATTTATTCAGGGTGTCGAATTAGGTGTCCAGTCTAGATATTTTTCCTTTTCTGTATCGTTCTAAAAATCTGTCTCTTCTCTGTTGCCTCTTCCAAAACATCCTCATTTCTCTTTCTCTAGTCTACGACAACCACATCATTTTTTTTTACCACCACATCTCAAATGTCTCCAGTTTTCTTTTCTCCGCTGTTTGGAATGTCCATTTCTCAGAAGTACAATACGATGACGTCACGTTTGCACTTATACCTATTAATCAATAATCGCCATCCATATTTTATCTAATGTCACAACTCCTGCATTTCTCATAATCCATTAGTAAGAGACACAATTGTCCAAAATGCATACTCAAAGAAATAAAAAGTTTTTCTAAAGTTAGTCCTCCTTATTTATTGATGCTATAATAAGTCTAGAAAAAAAAAAGCCACCTTAGCGCTCGTATAGTTCATTACNTCAAATTGTGAAGTATCATAACCTTAACTTTTTTAAGATTATTTATGATATTCTGGGTTAGAATTAATAATTACTCGAATACACCATAGTTTAATACTTTCTAGTACTTTATAGTGTGTAATTTTGACTAAGTCGTATTGAAAAAACTGACATTTCTACTTAGTTTAGTTTCCAACACAACACATCTTTTCTTTTTTCCAAAACACCACTTACTTCCAAAAGCGAAGAAAGTATTGAATATAATCCACTTATCACCTGCATAAATTGAATATATTAAAAGAGAGGGAAAAATGACAGAAATTTCTAAAAAATACCGAAAAAAACTCACTTTTATCATAAAATCTTTTTTTACGTAAAAGAAACCTCCATCTGATATTCCTAAAAGATTTTTCGTATATCTTTTCACAAAATCGTTAATCTGAAACAATATTCTCAATGTAATATTATACGAATTGATAGTTATGCGGATATTTTTCTTATGTAGATTGTTCCATAGAATAGAATAAAAGTATTAGTTCTTATTTTAAATTGAATGATAATAAACTTGCAATTAATGTTTTGATTAATGGCACAATATATGAAGTTTCAGATACAGAATAAGCACAATATTAAGTGTTGTTTAGAAAATAACTCTTGTTTGTCATTTGCTTGTGACTAGGAATAAACAATTACAGGATACAGAGGACAGCCGGAAAAATTGTAACTAGTATTTTTTTTACGAGCCAACACTAGACAGGTTAGCTATAACACTAGTAAAAGAAATGGTAGTATGAGCTTAAGTTTTCTGTGATGAAAGTATACATTAATTAAACTGCATATGGGCATGGCGAATAACATGCGGTTGAGTCATTTTGTAGCCACCTTATTACCATACAGCGATCTAACAAGGTAAGTGTTTCACTGGACGACATTTTGCAGAAAAGTAGCCCCGTTTACGTGTTTAAGTTGGTTTTCTACATGCGACGATTATTGGGAGATAGCGATCGGTGTCAGTTTATTTACATGTGGAAATGTAGATGCAACATGACCAGTACCAAGAATTATTAGCCCAATAAACCTACTTAAGAAGTTTAATTTTTGGCGCACATAAATTTAAATGCACTTGGCACGCATAATTATTACACGCGAAAAACTTGATTTAAATATTTGATATATAATCTGCAATTATTCATGCAGCCAGTTCTCTAGTAAGGCAGGAACGAATATTTCTATATCAATTTAAACTGTGTACTGAATTTTAGTTTTGCTATACATCATGAAAATCGCATATGCAGGATTTACAGAATATTAGGAATGTTCATTGCCCCAATGAGATGAGATTTGCATTATTATATTTATTTTTATGTTAATGTAATAAAACTAAATGCTTTAGTTTCAAGAAATTGCTGCATCGGCATATCATACCTTTAATTTAAACTGTAAAGGAACTGGAGCAGTAGAAAATTTCTGAATAGATATGAAATTATCATACATCTGAAATGATAAAAAAATTTTAATAACTATCAAATTTCCTTTAATAAACATAATGATGATAAATACAATTAAAATTTCAGTTGAAACTATTGAATATTAAGCGTTTATTATAAATATATTCTTACCAAAGAAGTGAAATATGACAACATCCAAGACACTAAAATCATTCCTGTAAAAAATGCAAGAGATACAAGTGTATAGAGAATCCTTAACTTCATGTCAAGTTTTGAAAACATCACTGCGAACAGAAGTATACAAGTCATATACATAAAGAAAGTGTAAAGAATTGAGGTTAGAAATTCCCATTTGTTGTTAACAGAATAAATGATGTCCCAAATTTGTATATGCTGAAGGAGTGTACGTTGTAAAATTTTTTTCAGCTGTCTCTTCTTTGTTTTTAACTCTGACAACTCTTTAGCAAGTTTTATGAGTCTTTTCCCAAGCAGAACGAAAACAATTGACACAAAAATGATAAATACAACGATCTGTCCGACCGAATATATATATAGAACGGCATGTAAGATCGAACAAAAGAATGCCTCGTTCTCTGTACCTTGTTGTCTCCTTATTTCAGCATAGATAAAAACTGAAGCTGTAAAGGTAATGATTATCAACAGTAGGAACAGCATAAAAAATACGTATAATAAATATATTTCCATTCGATTTATTACATTTTTTTCACGATCACTTACAATACAATGTAGAGTAATTTTAGTCCTTTTCAAAAGGCTGAACTGCAAAGATACGTAAAATATTATCAGGAAGCAAATAATGGATCCTTCGAATGCATAGTCTTTGTATATCTTGTTTACTCTTAAGCAGTATATATCTAGACTATACAGCNATCACTCACAATACAATGCAGAGTAATTTTAGTCCTTTTCAAAAGGCTGAACTGCAAAGATACGTAAAATATTATCAGGAAGCAAATAATGGATCCTTCGAATGCATAGTCTTTGTATATCTTGTTTACTCTTAAGCAGTATATATCTAGACTATACATTCTTAGTAGAAAAAGGACAGAAGCCATCCATAAATAAATCTCAACAAAATGCATATACATGTTGAACAGGTGTAGTAAAAATTCATCTGTTTTTCTTTTAGATGTGTGCATGCAGTTGCATGGTTGAATAATGTCCAAACCAAATATTTTAACAGAGTTTAGTAAAGGATACAGAATATACCCCTATGCAGTTGTTCGACATAGTTAAAGCACGAACTATATTCTATTAATTCATAATAATATATTTTATCGAGAATAACTAAATACAGCAAAGTGTACCATAGTTCATCTTGCAGTGAGACTGTTTGCATGCATTTAGAAATTACTAGTTTAATATGTAAGCACTGTTATATATAAATGTTGTGATTGATCAATAATATTTGTCGGTCTTCGAATTTTTTTAGCAATGTTTCCGTTTATATAATGAAATACTTATGTAACAAACACCACAATTTTTTAAAATGATTTACAGTTACGTGTATAGAAATATAAATTTTATCATATTTTTAAAGTTAAAATGTGTAATTTTTGTTTAATATGTGAATTGCTTTACGAATGATTTTCATTCTAAGAAATTTTCAGATGTTTCTTTCGAACGAAACAATTTATGGAACTCTGTGTATAAATATAGTAAACAACTCTTACATTTATTTATTAAAAATAGGTACCTTTAGAAATATTAAAGAATGTTTAAAATTTAATTAGAAATTGGTTAGTCCATCATACACAAGAACAGAGTTGATTAATTCCAGCAAATTAGATTTCTTTTTAAAATCGTATTGTGCCGGTAAAAGGTAGGCTACACAGATTAAACAATACTTCAAAAAGATACTCTATCGCAAAGCGGTACGGCACTTACAGCAATTATTCCACTTGGATATGGTATAATATAACTACAAATTGTTTTATTGATATATTTCCGTTCATTCTCTACTGATAGAAGCGATAATTGTTCCAAGATATAATCAAATTTTGTTACCTTTAATATTAACTAAGGATAGCTGACAGACTTAATTTGTCACAAGATTAGAAAGATTGAGCTTTTTTATGGATTTAAAGAAATAACATTTCTGTTTAATATCTTTTTTTATTACCAAGCTACGAAAGTGATTTTTTCACAAAACGTTTTTTGGAAATTCAAGAAAATCACATTAGAAAAATTCTAAGAAGCATTTCGTGGTCACATTCTTATTAATAACCTGAGTGTGTGTCCAATGCTAAATTTTTTTAAAAAGAAAAAAATGCCTGTTTGGTATCCTTTAAACTTTAAATGTGTTCTTAACATCCTTCAATTGTATATATTTTTTTATATCTAACTACAAATTAGACTAAGAGAAAAAGTCAAGTTAAAATAGTTTGGCAGCGAATATAAACATATTAAAAAGAAGTAAATTAATTTTTGAATCACCAAGAAAAAACTGTAATTTAATATAACATTAAAGTTTTAAAGAACTTTTGTATTTGGTGCACTCAATAGTAGGAATTTCGTAGGAAAAAAGTAAGTATTAAACAACAATATCAGGGTTATACAACAGTTTAAATTAATTTATAATAATATGTACTTGTGCAATAATATCTGAAATCATTAATTCAAATAAAATAAATTTAAATTTCAAGTAGTAAACTTGAAATTTACTATAAAATTTAAATTTCATATTACGATAAAAATGGTTGTCATATAACTGGAAGTTTACTAATATATTTCATAATAAATCAAATTCTAATGTTCTACCTTTAACTTTTTATTGGTCTTTTATTCAGGTGCTGTATTTGCTTTCTGTTGTCTCATGTATTAAATAAAATGAGAAAAGAATTATTCTGTCTGTATGTAATTTGAATACGAATTCTGAATGAGAACGTAAACGGAAACGACGCCTTACCAAAGTTATGAAAGGATTTATATCGTACATTTCAGTTAAATAAATATTATATGGACATAAATCATTGTGAATATTAATTTTCTGCAATGATACGTTTATAAATACGATACAGTCAAACTGTGTATCGTGCTTACACTGGCTGTAATCACGCTCTTGATATTGAGAAATAAAACCACGTTTAACAATTTGGAGCAACTCTGGTCCTGTTGTAACCACATTAACGAACAAGTACTGTATACTAAACTACATTCAAATCGAAAAAATAAAGATATTTATTAGTATGAAAAATGAATTATTCAAATAGATAGATACCCTTTTTAATATTAAAATATGAACATTATATGAATATAAATTGCATTATGTACTTCAAGTTATTTTTAAAACAAAATGATGTATAATATCTGTGCTTTTATGAATAATTAAATAAGTGTCTTTTATATAAAAACAAAAATAAGTAAGTTTCATTTGCATAAAAATTTAAAATCGATGATTATTCCTAAACTAATTAAGAATCAAAATTTTAAATAAATCAAATTTAATAAGATTATAAAACAGTTCAGCCTCGTTAATATAGCTGTATTATAATCGAAAATTAAGAAATATGCATTTAATTTTTGATGGTGCAGAGATTGTTAGTGCTTGCTTTTGTTCTTCGTTTAGTTTGGAATATACATAGTTCAAGACAATGGCGATTGGCCAGGGAGCATGCATCACGACAACATTTTCTGTGGGTGCTAGCACGTATTTACCTGTTAAGATATATCTTCACATTTACTATTGTACATTACTGGCAGAGGTAAAGGAATGAAAGGGTCGTACTTTCTGTTTAGCCTGAAAAAAAAATAAAAAAGGAAGGAAAACGGGAATTACAAAGTGAAATATAGTATCAAAAGAAAAAACAGGCAACGATGCATTGAATGCAGGAGGACCTGTTTAAAATGCATCGTTCAAAACATTAGCATGTTTTGAAGCATTCTGTGTGCCGAAATAGGTTAAGACCAGGAGAAATTATCTGGTAAGGTTTTTTCGAAAAACAATAAATTAGATAAAAATCTTATGTTACAGACATACAGAATAATACAAACATCTGAAAAACTTTAATATTAAAAGTGATTTTATGTGAGATTAAAAACTAAGTATCTGTTTCACATGTAGAAAACACTAGAGAGAGGTTTACTTCGCACACAAAGTAGCATACTCACCTAAACTACATACTGCTATTATGAATTAAAATCCGAAAAAACTTGGAAAATACAAGTGATCATAATAATAGTGACTTCGTCAACGCTGTCAAAAAGGATCTGTAATAGTCAAAATACAACCGCGTGTTACGTGTTTCCTTTGGGAAAGTATTTAATTTAAACACACTCTGCTACAAAATTTCTGATGTTGCAAGAGTTAAAATAGATGTTTCATTAGCATAATTCAAACTTTCAGTACATAAGTCGTAGTTATAAAAACAGCATATAAGAAACCATTTGTTTTACTGCTGAACTGGAGTGTAATTAAGCCCCTGTCAGAATGCATTTTGTTTAGTTTTTATATAAAAACAGAGTTGCCAGGAGTGCAGTTTCAGTGTTACGAAAAACTAAGAATTTGCAGTAAGGTATATTGCTTTTCTAACCTACTAAAACTCCTGCAGTTGTAGATTTCTAATTAAATCTGCATTCTGTGCAAATTAAAAGTATGAGTAAAATATTCAAGGATATATAATATATTTCCTTTAATGGAGAGCTACATATCATTCATTACAACGTTTATATAATAGTACATTTCTAGCATTTTTATATATAAAATATAAGTATTCTTGTTTGTTAATTATGGTATAGTCGTTAGCAAGCAAATAGAATTATGGTGTAATTATCAGTGT
The DNA here is from genome assembly GCF_000671375.1 of Centruroides sculpturatus. Classification (NCBI taxonomy): domain Eukaryota; kingdom Metazoa; phylum Arthropoda; class Arachnida; order Scorpiones; family Buthidae; genus Centruroides; species Centruroides sculpturatus. The sequence continues at coordinate 98,156 of NW_019385722.1, read as the reverse complement.
ACTTGTTATACTTGAAATCACGTACAAGAAAACTATGAATTGAATTTTCTTGAAAAATTTAGTTAATATCAAATTTATACAATATAAAGTGCAATGTTTTGGTACAGTTTTAGTATAAATTTATATACATTTTTTCTTTTTCCATTACCTCAATTTAATTGATGACGCTAGAAAGTATAGAACAAAATAAGCTAACTCTGTGCAACGTACTAAGATTTCACCAATCCCATAACGATTTTAAAACATTAAGTAAAGGATCTAAATACTATAATAAATAAGTTCTCCTTTTGTACAAAAAAAAAAATCCCTCCAATGCAGATGGCCAAATATTATCTACATTCGAGTATCTGTATTTTAAAATAAAAAGTTTTACAGCAACAAAGGTGCCAGAACATTTTAAAGAATATATCTGTGTAACACCAAACCACTCTAATAGTGGTTATTTTAAATATTTTTCTTTTAGAGTTTATAAATAATTTATTTCGATTTTCTGACTTTCTTAATAATGGCTTGGTCCTGTATATTATACTTTTCCTTTAACATTAGAGTCATCGTGTTGGTCATCTAGTAACATTTTTCATGGAAAAATATTTGAATTGAAATATTATGACGTTTTTTCAGGCTACTGAGTAAATAAAAAATTATAAAATGAAAGTGTTCTGCATAGAGTTATAAACTAAAGAAGGGCTTATCTTGTCATCACGTAAAAAGCTTTGAACATGTCATTGACAGCTAATGAAAAAATCTTCCCTAAAAATTATAGCCTAAAAATGAAAGTCAAAAATGCTATTGGAACTTCCACCGTGTTAAAAATTGCTAGAAATGCAAGAGTTTTTAAAAGAAAATTTCGGTACAACCTGGTTGGAAAAATATTCTCTTTAACTAACATAATCTAAGCAGTTAAAAGGAGCTTGGGCTCAATACTGTAATATTTTTACTCCTACAACTGTACATTGTGTTTCGGGTGCCTTCGCTGTATGACATTTTATACGATACAAACATATAGATTAGTATTGCAAGAACCATATTGAAAATGGATATCTCTTTTCAGCATCTAAATACAAAAAATCCTTTATAGAGAAAATATTGTAAATGATCAGCAAGTATCGTGTTTTCCCCATTGCACAAGCTATAGGTTAAACGTTGTGGAGAACGATCTGAATTGTGTCACTGAAATTCATAACACGCTGACCAATATAAAGGACATTGTATATTCTTACGAAAATCTGTGGGTCAAGCAAGACAGAGGGAGGGAAGAAAAACTCGGGACTGGTAGCACAAAGGTCTCAGACACTTGGCAAGGCTAGTGAGAATAAAGAGATAAAGAGAGAGAGAGAGTACATACTCCTCTGAAAATTACGCTCTGGAACGGGTAAGTGCTGAGACTGAACAAATACTGCAGATAGAGCCAATCTACTGACTGGGATATCTCAAGGACTTAAACGTTACGATATGGCCATCCTGGAGCGGGAAGCATTATGTTCATATATCTCTAATCTGTATAATTTGTAAATAAAGTGTACACACTGAACAGTCTTGAGTGTGGAAATAAACTTTCAACAGGCTTACATTTAGAACATTTCAAGCTATGTTTAACTTGATAAACCAACTTTGTGAGGCGAAGCAGACTGTTGAGTGTGGAGCGTGCTAAAAGTAGCAACGAATTTCGTAATTTCCTGGCTGTTATGAGAATTTATCTAAATAATTTTTTACATTTTTAATCATACTGAATAAAATGTTGTTTGAGGAGCCATCTGTTATGCACTTTTATTGTAAAAAGGTTAATATATAATTATTATAAAATGGCAAAAAACCTAATTTTCAGGGCAGAATTGAGTAGAGGAGAAGGTGGTATTATAGAACCCCATTTTCATTATAGTGAATTGTAAACGAGTTATCATAACTACACCCACATTTTTTATGTGAAAAGTACTTGTAACCATTAAACTAAATGTTTCTAATTAGATTTTTCGCTAGTGTAACTATAACTATGGTTTTTGAAGGCTTCTGTACAAAAAGTCAAAAAGTAGGCTTAGGGAAATCCGGGTGGTAGTATGGAACCTTGCTGTATGTTTTCAAAAGATGCTTTAATGTAGCCAAAAACAAATAGTGAAATACAAAAAATATTAAATAATTACAAAATTATTTACTCCAATGTATTTTATTGAAAAAAAGAAGAGTACAAAAAAAAGCTAATCATTTACAAAAATCACAGATATAATGGTTCCATAGTGTTAGGTATCCATTTTTACTTTTTCATTTTACTTCTGTTTATTCATTAATCTGCAACATACTTTTACAAAAGTTTAACGGGTTCCATATTAAAAGCACCAATGGAATCCGTATTTTACGCATCGCCATTTTGAATTAATTTAATGTCTGTCAAGACCAAGTTTTAAAAAACGTGAATATCACACAGATTAATACGTACCCCTAAGTCTCTGGAACAGAATTCGTGCACCAGTGAACCCACAACTACACGATTTGTATTTTAGAAATAATTAAATTCACTTAACATTCAAAACATTCGAATTTCGAAAAACACAAGTACGCTAATTTACTACGGACAATCATTTAACTAAAGTGAAACGGGGTTTTTCCCTCGCTATGGCTGTCTGCCTAGTCTGGTTCAGCCACAATCCGCTACGGTTCGCCTTTATTATCAGTTTGAAATGGAGGGGTTCCATAATACCTGCAGGGTTCCATAATACCACCTTCTCCATGTATTATATATAAAAAAATTTATACAATAATAACGAATAAATCATTGTTTAGTTTTATTCCACTGTTTCTCTATTTTTTTGACGTTTAAACATCAAAACTTAAGCGGGTCAATGCTTTCTATACACAAGCTACCATAATAAATTGTATTTTTTCATCATTACCACCATCATGAGATAATAAACATAATAATGCAAACACATACATCCACTTATGTATATACATAACCACGAAATTTTCCGTGTCTTTACACTCTTTTAGAGACGTGCATTTGCAATGTGACGTAGTTATTAATTATAAATATTTCTTTATACTAGAGGAAAAATGCCTTCCGGGAGGTCTTTTAAAAAGAACTGGAACCTATTTAGGCGTTAAAACGTGGAGAAAACCCGGAAAACTCTACGTTGCCAGCCCCTCCTAGCGAGGAGAGAACCCACGACTGAACTTTCAGCGTTGAGGAACCGAACTGCTTGGCCACTGGCCGGTCATGTTTAGGCAATAGCCAGAATACGAAAAGTGCAATGTACAGCACATAATTTTGTTTGGTTTTCTCATTAATGATTTCTTCATCAATATCATTAAAATTTAAATATTATATTTATATATAAATATTTAAATTATTAATAAATATTAATATTTAAATATTTAAATATAATTTAAATATTATATTTAAATTTTCCACTTATTTCCGTTCAACTGACGTCAATAATATTATAAAATCATAAATTATTAGGTTTCGTTTTCAAATTTTTTTAAATGTGAACATATATCTATATAAAATTATATTGTAGATATGTAGGATGTCTATAAACGTACTCTTAGTTTAAACAATTTGTAGTGTTTTCTAGTAGATATATCAGGGTGCATCAGATGTCAAGAAAAAATCATGTCGAGTCACTTTAATGTAAACATTCAGAAAACAAAGCCTGGACACCTTCTACATCGCAAAAGTCATATAACCAGGGTTGCGGAGTCGGTAAAAAACATTCGACTCCGACTCTGGACACAAAGTCATTTTATGGGGGGTAGAGGCACTCATAGGAGGTACCCTACTCTGAACTCTGAAATGAGCCTGGGACGTTTATATAAATACTTTTATAGTTAGTATTATTAATATTTACTTACATTAATATTTATTTATATAAAAAAATTAATTTTTAACAAATATTTAATAAACGGAGAAAGGAGGCAATAAAATTCTACATTTACATATATTCGACAGCATTCGCACTTCAATTTTGCCCTTCCAGAAGCGTTAGTCCAACTAAAAAGTGTGCACTCTACCTAGCTACTTCAGCCCATTGTTTAGAAAAGAAAAATGTTTACTCTGATCAATTAGTCTGGCTCATTCAGAAAAATAGAGTACTTATTTAAAGCGTGGATAATAAAGGAACGATTATCCAAGCAACTCAAACATTTAACTGTTAATTGCTGAAACTCTGATCATAAGTGTATGAGTATTGTTGTTCAAAACAGTAGAATATAATAAAAGTATTAATAAGAACACGAATCTACTTTAACAAATACAGCATTATTAGCTAAATTTTCAAATATAATTAAATATTAATTAGCAATATTGAATTGCCTTATTCTGCATTTGTTTTTTCTAATCTTTTTTAACTTATTTACTAGAATTTCTGTAAGAAATACTACAAAAGAGATCAAATATCCCGCAACTAATAAATAGAGTAGACCCATAATATCGTCCATTTCCAGAGGTTCTTCATTATTGGTATCAATCGTATGGCCATTGTAAAAGAGATCGCTTCTTGCTTTTTCATCGATAATATTTCTGTGAATTTTCTCGGGTAATCCAGTTTGTGCAATAAGATTTACCCTGTTAAATATAAATATATAGAATTAAATTCCTGTATATAGAGAGTACATTACTTGAGTTATTCAATATATTACAGATATTTGTGTTACTGAAGTTATTCAAAATCTATTATGACCGTGGAATTGTTAAACGTGTTGTACTTTTCAGTTGCATTATTTATTAAATGAAAGCATTAAATAAAGAAGCTACTCGCGAACATTAAAGATTGCACTAATTATAATTTAAAATATAAAGTATTGAATTTCAACTATTAATTTTCATCTTTAAGCAGTTATATAGAAGCTTCACGTTCAGGTATCGCCATACTACGAAGTTCGCTATGGTATTTGTTAAATTCATGACTATTTACAGTTATTGCCCGCTATAAACAATTGACACAACGAAAAGCTGTTATGTCAGCTAGTGATAGAAAATAAAATAAATATCAGTTATTACCAAATATATTAAGCTAAAACACTAACATCGTAAGGGATTATGCTGTTAGAATTAGCTGAAACGACTTCACGCCTGACGTTGATCTCTAGTCGATTCTTTCCACAGACGAATGTTCTGTGGCACTAAACACTGGTATATTGTGAGTGATAAGAAACACATTCTTTATACTTACGTTTTAGCAATTTCAACAGCATAATTCACTTTGACTAAATTCATTTGTATGAAGTTGAATTTCGTAAAAAGTATATCATCTGAAACGAAGACGTTTTCCTTTTCCCATTTGGTAAGGCTCAATTCAATTCCCTCTTTTGTTGCTAGCACAGCGTGAGTTCCATTAAGTACTTTTCCCATTGGTTGCCAACCCCACTCCTTATACTTCTTGACATTTTCATAAAAGATTTCGATCACATCATTTTTAATTATTGTCCTCTTGAATAACGTCTACAAATATATAAATAAACAAAATTCCTATGAATAAAACATACACCGTTTTAATATTTTTAATTAAAAAAATAACGATTGACTAAAAAATAACGTTTCAAAAGTTATACAGAAACATATCTAATTGTAATTATTATAAAGATATTTTATTCATTTCGATAATGCCTTTTCAACAGTTTACTAGCGGTAAATTTACCTCGCGTATTTATGACAACTACTTTGATAAATATAAAAAAATTAACACAATAATTCTTAGTTTTAGGGTAAACTGTGTTTATGTTTGTTTGTTCGTTTATTACGTTACAGCAATACAATTGGGCGATTTGTCTAGGGGGATGCGGGAAGTCTTTTTAATGGTAACTGGACCCTATTCAGACGTTACAGAAGTGGAGAAAACTCGGAAAACTCCACATAGCCAGCCTGTCCGGGCGAGGCGCAAAGCCACAGTCGAACGCCCAGTGTTTAGGAAACAGAACGGCTAATTCTAATACTAAATTCACACCTAATATTATTTGAGGATCCAAATTCGGACTTTTCGTGTGTTTATATAATTTCACATTGTAGCTATACTTTCATTCAATAACTGTCAACTTTTACACATGGGAGCTAAACATCTACTAAGTTCTCAGGCTTAATAACGACGCTTTCTCAGCACCTTTCGACCTAATATCTTATCGACCGTTTCAACAATCCAACATGAAAAACAGACAACACAGTGGGGGAGTCGTCACCAGTTCCTCGATCGGACCACTCGAGTTTTCCCTGTGCCTCGCCTTTGGATATTTCTTCGCTTTTGGATATTTCCTCGCCTGTGGATATTTCTTCGCCTAATAACTGTGGAAATAAGAACTGTCTTCTGTCTTCTGAGTCCAGAACGGTCTTCTTTTGGGATTTCATATAAGGTAATTATCAAATTAATTAATTAAAATATCTATAACCATAAGGTAGATAATAAGAATAGCTTATCACACCAATGACAATGAGCACAAACACTCAAAAATCAAAGTAAAAAATTTAATAAAATATTTGTAACTGCTCCCTGCATCTTGTAGAAATGTCTGAACCTGCAACTCTGTTGTTCTACTGTTTTTGGTATGTACATAATTTAAACTGAATGTATAATATTAGTTCATAACTGTTATCCAATATCTCGGCTAACTTATAACTATTTTTGTATCAGCACCCTGTTCATCATGTTACCATGCAACGTTAGGAAGAAATATTACTCCTGTCCACATTGATAATGCTTACTGCTCGTACAGTCATGGCGTCGGTTTCANTTCGCTGAGGTATTTGTTAAATTCATGACTATTTACAGTTATTGCCCGCTATAAACAATTGACACAACGAAAAGCTGTTATGTCAGCTAGTGATAGAAAATAAAATAAATATCAATTATTACCAAATATATTAAGCTAAAACACTAACACCGTAAGGGCTTATGCTGTTAGAATTAGCTGAAACGACTTCACGCCTGACGTTGATCTCTAGTCGATTCTTTCCACAGACAAATGTTCTGTGGCACTAAACACTGGTAAATTGTGTGTGATAAGAAACGCATTCTTTATACTTACGTTTTAGCGATTTCAACAGCATAATTCACTTTGACTAAATTCATTTGTATGAAGTTGAATTTCGTAAAAAGTATATCATCTGAAACGAAGACGATTTCTTTTTCCCATTTGGTCAGGCTCAATTCAATTTTCTTTCTTGTTGCTAGCACAGCGTGAGTTCCATTAAGTACTTTTTCCATTGGATACCAACCCCACTCCTTATACTTCTTGACATTTTCATAATAGATTTCGATCACATCATTTTTAATTATTGTCCTCTTGAATAACGTCTACAAATATATAAATAAACGAAATTCGTGTGACTTAAAGTACATATACGGTTTTAATATTTTTAATAAAACGATTGACTAAAAAATAATGTTTTAAAACTTCTGTAGAAACATATCTAATTGTAATTATTTTAAAGATATTTTATTCATTTCGATAATGCCTTTTGAACGGTTTACTAGCGGTGAATTTACTTCGCGTATTTATGACAACTACTTTGATAAATATAAAAAAATGAAAACAACAATTCTCTGTTTTAGGGTAAACTGTGTTTGAGTTTGTTTGTTTGTTTGTTTATTACGTTACGGCAATACAATTGGGCGATTTGCCTAGGGGGATGCTTCCGGGAAGTCTTTTTAATGATAACCAGACTCTATTCATACGTTATAGAAGTGGAGAAAACTCGGAAAACTCCACATAGCCAGCCTGTCCGGGCGAGGCGCAAAGCCACAATCGAACGTCCAGTGCTTAGGGAACAGAACGGCTAATTCTAATACTAAATTTACACCTAATATTATAATATACATTTATTTTGAACTACTCTGTATTTTAAAATCATAGCTATAACTATTTTCAATAAAATGATTCTCACTTGTATTAAACATAAATCAAAATAACGACATTCATCGCTGTATCTGAAGAAAGTGATGTTGTATCGCCCTGCTTTCACCGCTTGAATCAATTCTTGAAATGTATGAGGAATGGCTTCAGTTCCAGGATTAACCATAAAAGAAGGCAAAGTGCCGACGTATGCCGATGTCAAAACAAATGCAATCAGGATCCAACAGCCAATTAGGATACGAAACGTGATTAGAAAATAACGATCCACATTTGTATCTGAAAAATAAGAATAATTAAAAATATAAATTGTAAATTAAAAATTACGAGAACAATAAAAATGCTTTAGTTTTAGCCATTATCGATTTCTTATTTAATAAGAATACATTATTTTTTTGAGTGTTATGTGTAAGCAGTCACAGCAATTGGGCAGGAAAAAACTGGAAAAAAATGTCAAATGTAGTAAAACTGTCTTTCCGTTGCTAAATACAAGCCAATGGTTTTGTGAATTTCTTCTAAAAATGTAAGGATATTAAACAAAAACCTTCAAAGGTACAGATGTAAACATACATAACACACTAATTATCATCGCCTGATTTTAAATATCATAAACCATAACATACAAAAAACGATTTTACTGCTCTACTCGTACACGTTATTTCCGTGAAATATTCATTCTATGATAATTGACATCAAGTACAATATAATTAAACCCACCTTGTCGAAGAAAGTTTTTCAATATAATCCAAAATAGGGTGGAAAATTTTGGCATTTGCCTGCTGCTATACTCATTTTCTTTCTTCATTATTCCATACGAAGTTAAAAAAATGATAAAGAATGAAAATGGAATACAAATCCAAATCTGAAATGCAAAATTTTCATAATTATTTTGTATTTTTCAAAATATCAATGTTTTTATAATACAGTCAAACCTTCAATAACGACCGTGTGTAAATTGATGCTATTTGTTCAGGGGTGTTTTTCCTGTATATAAAATAACCTACAAACAAATACTACTACATACAAAATTTTCGTGTTACTTTGAGTGGCATCTTTGCTGCGGTTAAAAAATCCAAATTTCTGATTTCTTCATTACACATTACAGTACAAATACGTTTGATTTCGAAATATTTGACATTGCAATGTGTTATAGCCCAGCATTTGATTTTGAAATATGCGATGTGTTATAGCCCAGCATTACCCAAATAGATGACAAAATTGAAACCTCGTAGTTGGGTTCGAGTTTGTGTTTTGGCAACGATCTAGCTGCATAATTTTTCTAACTTTCTTCTAATATCTGACACATTAATAGGGAAGATTTTCAAATTTGTGTGTTAAATAATGCATAATTGTCTTCTCCGGTGACATATTTCCTTTGGTAGATGGGTTTCCGTGTTGCGTTTCGTTATACTACCAATCGGTAAATCGGTTATGTTATGAAATATGTAATACACTCTTTTTTTAAATTTCGAATCTTATAGTGAAACATCTTTTTCAATATACAAAGAAAAATAATGATTCTTAATACATTACCATTACATCGAAGGGTTTCACCAAGATAAGAGCTTTATCTACAGGTCTTGCAGCACGTATTGCAAATGTAGTTGAAATGTGATTTACAGAAGAAGAGTAAGACATGTAAGTTTTTCTGAGATTACCGCCGTGAATAGCAATGTCTGCCTAGTAAATAAAATTAAATTAGTGAAATACATATTAAAACTTTACAATTGCCGGATATAGATTTATTACATCGTCTATATACGTTGTGGTTATAAGCCTGTAACGAAACAAATCAAATGAATCTAACAAATCTAATATGATTCATTTATACTGTATAAAAATTCATACCTGGCATGAAGAACGTCTGCTAACAGGTCAATATATCTTCCAATAAATGGTTTATTGCTCTCTCTCGTATTTTCCTGAAAAACGTTTTAATTATTATATAATTTTAATATTATTTATTGCAAGTATATAGTTTAAATTTTATTATTAATGTCTAATAGCTCAAAGCAGAAAGCATTGCTTGCAATTTGCGTACATTACTCTATCATTAAAGGCATTAAATATATGCACTTTTGAAAACTTTACTAAAGTTATCAGAAGCTGTAATATGCATTCACAACATTTGATTAATCCGGGATCGAATGGAAGCAAAGTACGCAAGAATTTTTCATAAACGACTTTGTTGAACCACATCGCATAACATTTCGCTGGTCTCAGTGTGTCACTTGACAAATCAATTACTGCCACAGAGAAAAAAGCCTCTGTAATGCCCATATGAGCGAAATATTACAGAAAATAAAAGAAAACAATATAAATTAACTAAATCGCATAACTTTTCTGTTACATGAATTGACGGAAATTACCAATTCAAAACAGCTAAAAAGTTTTCATTGTCGGCTAAAAATGTGGCATTCAAATTTGGCATTAAAAAAGTGAGTTAAGTTATGAAAGTTTCAAAAACGAATAAGAGGATACTTGTAATGTCTTTTGAAATATAATGTACTGCACGTTAACATACAGATATCTGCAAACTGAATTACACTGAATTTTAACCATACATACAAATTCAAATTGTATTTGAACTACACTAGAGCGTCGTTTATCCGAATCAATTGGGGACTGAGGTTATTTGGATAACTTGTTTTTCGGATAACCGATTATGTATAAAAAAATATATTAACCTTCCCATGTTGAAATTTTTCTTTGTTGCGTGTCGCTTCGCGTTGAAGTTTCGTCGATGTTAAGCCTAACGTATACTTTTTAAAATAGTAATCGTGGCTACTGTATCGTTAAAAATTATTTCTTTGTTTGTTACAAACAAAATAAATATATTGAAAAATATAAAAACCAAAAAATATATACTTTAGAAGATGATCTAGTATCAAAAACGTTCGATTCAGCATGACACACAATCCTCAGAAAAACACCACACAAAAGTGCCAGTGCTGCCAGCTAATAAACACACACCAACAAAAAAAATTATTAGAGTAGCCCAAGATATAGCCAAAGATTGCAGCGCAACAGCACTAGCGAAAATTTAAATTTGCCGACTGGAATGCTTTCGGATAACCGACGTTTCGGATAAACGACGCTTTACTGTATTACAACATTATACATAGACAATGATAAAACAAAAGAACAATTAGAAATTACATTTATTTATACTTACGACATCTACACCAACCTGTATGAACCATGGCATTAACGATTTATTTTCAATTACTTTTGTCTTATTGTATATTTTACAGAAAGCCATACTCGAACCTTCGTACTAAAACATTAAAAAAATGCAGTGAATTACTACACCTAGCTTGTATAAAGAAAGATAAAATAATAAGTAAAACAGCTCGTTTATATAACGAATTATCAAAAAAAATACCACTTAAATCTTTACACTAAAAATTATATGTAAAATTGGCCTGATTTAAGTTTGTTATACTTAATTAAAACTCTGAACGTTTGACATGAAAAACTATAAATTAAGGATCGACATATTAATTACTGGCCACAAATCAGCTAACTAAAAGTGTAATAAATTAACAACGCCATTTTCATAATATAAAAAATTCGGGCAATATTATAAATTATTAGAAATTATGCAAGAAATGCATTAAAAACTTACAATTTTAATGTAACTTTCTTCTACTTCTATGAAAGAAGAGTTTTTAACACAATGAGTAAATGCAAAACGCCGATCACCAGAATTATAAAAGAAAGTCACTAGATGTGACCAAATAATGATCTCTTCTACTACATCCACAACATATTCTTTCTCAATGAATTTGCTGGGAATAGATTCTAAAATTTACACAAATTTCATTCATTTGTAAAATTACTCTAATTAGAATTGTATAATAATGATAGTTATGTTTCTGTATACATATATGTTTATAAACGTATAACTATTCTAAATTATTATTTTAAGTATAATACTGTAAAAATACTCACATATTTTGTCTAAAAAAATTATTTATATCAATTTTTAATAATAAATAGATTAAATATCCAGAAAGTATAAAGAACTTCTGATGTAATGAATAAAAACACACTGCAGAAATTCATACGAAAAGTCCTCTTAACTTTTCTTAATTACCATTTTCAATAAAAAACATAATTTTATATATTTAGAAAATATAGAGAAATACTTACTATCAAGGGCATCACGTAATCCTGGATGAACACTATAAGTAATCAGTATAAAACTTAGTTCTAATTCAAGAATCATGTCGAATATCCTTCTATATCAAAATAAATCAAAACAATAAGTGTGATTCTATAAGTTACACCAAGAGATAATTTATAAAAAAATGTTTCCATAAATGAATAGATATAAAATGCAGAGATAAATTTTTTATTACCTTAAATTAGCAGTTTGTTACTGCTGTACAATTTTTTAAACAATAAAATTATTTTAGTGCATTTTGTTTATATATATATATATCATCTACAGTAGAAGATCGTTACTTCAGTATATTCGAAAATACATTATTACTCTGTCACTTGTTGCCCAAAATCAATAGATTGGCCAGTTAGAGTTTGGAAAGTTTTCTTCACGTAGTCTACTTATCACCTAAACGACAGACAGTTCCCCATAGAAAGTCATCCCAGGAAACAAATGCCAACCAATCTTGAAGATTGTTTGTTGCTAGATTATCTCACGTTTTTTTATTTTTCGAAGATTTCATAAGCGATGTGCAATCTGTATAAAGTAAAAACTGGTTAATTCGAACCGGAATAACTCGAAATAATTTTTTCCTGAACATCTAGAAACGGGATTCACAATATAAAAATCATATTGACACTACCTAACCAAACCTATGTAATAAGACCCACAGAAATATAGTATGGATAATTTATTACGGGTTATTGATAAACATGTAGACTACGCAAAATTTTTATTTGTCTATAAACCTCTACAACACGAAATATTTAACTGGATTTTTTCCTGACTCATTCGAGTTAACTAGTTTCTGCACTATACCTTGTATAGAAGTTACGTCTCTACATACATATATATATGTAAACGTATAATTATAATAAGTTATTATTTTAAATTTTAAGTATAATAAAGTAAAAATACTCACATATTTTGTCTAAAAAAATTATTTATATCAATTTTTAATAATAAATAGATTAAATATCCAGAAAGTATAAAGAACTTCTGATGTAATGAATAAAAACACACTGCAGAAATTCATACGAAAAGTCCTCTTAACTTTTCTTAATTACCATTTTCAATAAAAAACATAATTTTATATATTTAGAAAATATAGAGAAATACTTACTATCAAGGGCATCACGTAATCCTGGATGAACACTATAAGTAATCAGTATAAAACTTAGTTCTAATTCAAGAATCATGTCGAATATCCTTCTATATCAAAATAAATCAAAACAATAAGTGTGATTCTATAAGTTACACCAAGAGATAATTTATAAAAAAATGTTTCCATAAATGAATAGATATAAAATGCAGAGATAAATTTTTTATTACCTTAAATTAGCAGTTTGTTACTGCTGTACAATTTTTTAAACAATAAAATTATTTTAGTGCATTTTGTTTATATATATATATATCATCTACAGTAGAAGATCGTTACTTCAGTATATTCGAAAATACATTATTACTCTGTCACTTGTTGCCCAAAATCAATAGATTGGCCAGTTAGAGTTTGGAAAGTTTTCTTCACGTAGTCTACTTATCACCTAAACGACAGACAGTTCCCCATAGAAAGTCATCCCAGGAAACAAATGCCAACCAATCTTGAAGATTGTTTGTTGCTAGATTATCTCACGTTTTTTTATTTTTCGAAGATTTCATAAGCGATGTGCAATCTGTATAAAGTAAAAACTGGTTAATTCGAACCGGAATAACTCGAAATAATTTTTTCCTGAACATCTAGAAACGGGATTCACAATATAAAAATCATATTGACACTACCTAACCAAACCTATGTAATAAGACCCACAGAAATATAGTATGGATAATTTATTACGGGTTATTGATAAACATGTAGACTACGCAAAATTTTTATTTGTCTATAAACCTCTACAACACGAAATATTTAACTGGATTTTTTCCTGACTCATTCGAGTTAACTAGTTTCTGCACTATACCTTGTATAGAAGTTACGTCTCTACATACATATATATATGTAAACGTATAATTATAATAAGTTATTATTTTAAATTTTAAGTATAATAAAGTAAAAGTACTCACATACTGCCTAGGAGATCTCGAATAACTGAAATGTACTGTATTTCAATACAATAAATAACTAATAAATTGATTTTCTTTGTGACAACCGACGTACTTGTTGTTACAGAATGAACGTTAATGTTTACTTTTAACTAATTGAAAAATTTTCAAATTACATTGTACAATTTTAAGTAAAAATACTCACATACTGCCTAGGAGATCTCGAATAACTGAAATGTACTGTATTTCAATACAATAAATAAGTAATAAATTGATTTTCTTAGTGACAACCGACGTACTTGTTGTTACAGAATGAATGTTATTGTTTACTTTTGACTAATTGAAAAATTTTCAAATTACATTGTACAATTTTAATTAAATTTTATTTCAAAACATTTATGGAAATTAAAAAAAAAACTATTGTTTAGTTTGTTTATACAATAAATCATTTTGTTGTATAAACAAGACATTTCTTTATTTAATGTTAATTAAATTTTTAACATTGAAATGTAAAATTAAATTACGTATTAATTATAGTAGCTTAATTTTCGGAAAATAGTTTTTATAAGCTGAATAGAGATAGAAAGTTTTAAGTACATTTTTTTTTAATGTTAATCTTAGAGCGATGTTTACGATTGAAAAAAGCTATTACGATAACCCACGGGTTCGAAAAAGATAAAAAACAGAATCAGAATTTGTTGTCAGCACACCATTGTATTTGTTTGCCTGCCTGAGTGAAGAATGAGAACAAAAAGACAAAAAAATGAAGCCATTGATTGCGATTAAATAGGCTTTAAGACTATACACTTACACAAATCTTGCATTTTTCTTTACAACAAATGGCTGGAAGAGCGAGACTAGGGTAGCATAATCCAAAGTTTAAAATATTTTTTGGCAAAATTTTGAAAATATAACGATTTTTCGATTACTTCAAAAGACTACGAAAGTTATACACTTAGTCTGTAGTCATGGTGAAGACAGATTTATAAAACAAATGTTTTCTTTTACACGACATTACTAATTATTACATTTATTACGTGTTTATAAACAGCAGAAATAAATTAGAAACAACTGTGTACCAATAAATTGTATTGTCTTCAAATATGAAATTATAAATTTAATGTTATTACATCATCTATTCGTTATTTACAAGTAACGATTCTAATGCATGGAAACAATTTAGTAAGGCCACCAAGTAGTCATTTGAAGATTGCAAAGAATAAGAAAATGTATAATCAGAAAAAAATGCTATTTGAGTAAGTATTTTTTTCAATGTTGTTCATTGTTTAAACAAACTGTTTAGCATCCTGGATTATATAAATTTCTTTGTAACCTAATGATTAAATTCAACATAAACGTATCTAAATTCGATATAAAGAAATTTCAATTATGATTTAGACAATTACTTATGTAACTAGCTAAAATTCTTATCTCACATCCCGAAACGTGTTTTTTTCTTAGTAAATAGGTACTTTTATATTACTTTTATAAATACCACCTTTTTATTTAGTTAGGTATAAGGGTGTATCAGAATGACGTTTTAAAAATTTAGGGGATTGTAGAGGATGAAATTTTAAACGTTTTGATATAAGAAAGCCATAGCCGGAAATGTGATATAAAGTTTCTACAGCACTTTGCACTTTGCAGTCGTGCCGTGCACGTGAGTGCTGTCACATCAACAGTAAAACCAAGCTCTGCAATCTAGCCAGCATCTGACAACTGTTGGATGTCATTTCCTTTCTCCACACAAAAAGCTTTAAACTACATTAGAAATTACTATACTTCTTTTTTTCCTAAAAGATATTAATAATTTTTTGCTATTCACAGTTCGAACAACAATGCCTTCATATGTATCTTAAGAGGTCTGTCGTCAAGTAAAGAGAATTACCAACGATGTCATTGATATCTTTTATAAAGATGTTAGAAAGCAAAATGATGGAGCAGGTTCTCGTCAAGTTGAAAAAGAATTTCAAGGAACTCATTCCCTGATTGTTTCAAGAAGTGAAACCGAATTCATCATAAGCAAATGGGAAGAGAACTTTTTTGTATAAAACGTTACCTATTCATGATATACCATTATTTAATACCGTTAGTCTTAATACAGTTTCGACAATAAGTTACAATTACAGAAGGATTAAGAAAAAAAAACAGCTCTATTAAGTAATGGAAAGTGTCTACCACTGACGATCTACGTAAATTTATTACAGTGTGTTGCACTGGTGCCCATGTGCAACTAGATATTGGTTCTTTTTTCACCAATTGGACGTACAAGTTTTCATCATGTATCTATGTGTGAGATCCACTGTTAACAGCGTGACAGAAGATGTCAATCACTATTTAACCGTTTATATAGGACGACCCATGTCAAGCGTGGGAGTTGTTGCATGGTTCCAATGTTGTTGTGAGGAGAGATTCCTATATAAAAACGAGTTTTCGGTTGCAAAAGCATCTAAGTTATGTTTTTTCAGCCCAAAACAATTTATACTTGTTCGAAAATTATTTTTGCGAGTTTTGTGGTGCGCTTTCTTTTCAGCTTCTCACCGTAGTTCTGAACTAGGCGACTAGCGAGCATTCTTGTTGTGTTCGCAATGTGCCGCTACTTCTTATTTACCCTTGTTACGGGATTCTCCGAGAGTACACCACAGACCCCAGATTTTCTTAAAGATGGAGAATATATTTCGAACTTTGCAGATAAGTCTGCCCATCAGGATATATTCTCCATCTTTGAAAAATGTGTAATTCCGGATGAATTGTCGTAGAAATTGAGCAATCTGCCATTCTGGTAGACCTGAAGTCAAATCCGTACTGTCGAAAAACTCACATTATTCATACTTTTCTGGCTGTTTTAACAAAGGGAAAGTATGCCGCTCTGGCAAAAAAACGACTAACCCAACTTTTCACATTTTTGGACTCAAAACACTTTGAAACATCGAGAAATACAAAAGAAATTCGAGTTTTTTCTTTATATGTATAAATGTTAGTGTGTATTTGGGAAACACAATTTTTTTAAACTTATTTGAAGCTTAATATCTCCTGTGCTTTTTGTCGAAAATTTCTGAAACTGGACAGATATGTTTGGTTAGCAGGAGGACTGAGTTTATAATAATGAAAAATATATAACGTTCTTTAATAAAATATCATAACAGGTATACACTCAGTTTCAAATGACACCAGAAAAGTTATGCAACTCATTGATACATTTTTTATTTTTTAGTTGGGAGTATTAAAACTTCAGAAACGTAACAGTAATATAATTATTTTAATAGCTAAATATCTAGAGTACATATAAAATATTTAAAATATAAGTTTTTAATATCGATATAAGAAGCATATACAGTCGAACTTTAAATAATGGGCATTTCTAATTAGATTTTCTTATGGTTTAAGACAAAGTAGTGCATTCAACATTTCCGTTTGTAATCAGTTTTCATAATGAATTGGTTGAAAATGCTTTGAATAAGTGTCAGCTATAAACAAATTTTTAAAATTAACATTTAAAATAGATCAGTTCTTGTCTGAAGATTCCCAATCGAAGAGCGTACGCAAGAAACTTTCCTTTTCTATACAAATTTTTATTATAAAATCGCAAACTCGTTGTGTAAACTCGAATTTGGTGTAGTAGATTGATCACTTTATTGACCACTTTACACACTTCTAATTCCTCACTTTATCTATCTCAAAACTTGTATACTTAGAATTTTACATTGTACGATACGATTTTATATATTTAAAATAATTTCTGTAAATAAATCAAGACTTGAAACTTTTTCCTATCTAAAACTCGTAAAAATACATTTTTCTCGGTTAATGAGTTTTGAAAATTCTTTAAAAATATTATGAAAACCATAAAAAAAGATTTAAAATGAAATTCATTTTTTCATTGTTAGCGCTCTTCAACAATACGTTTTGCACTCGATTGTTATAGAATTGTGTTGGCTTTCCGGCATTCAATTTTCAGTCGATGGACCTTTTTTTTTAATTCCTCGAAGCATTCCCGATATATCGAATGGATCTTAAGAATTAAGAACTTTTAAATATTGTTTTCGATCGTTTTGTAACATTAGCTTCGTATTGTATATTTTCAATTGTCAGAAGATATCTCAAAATCGACAAAATTGCGAAAATGTTTATTTTTCCTCTTTAGTTTATGGCAGAATTTTCTTTTAAGCAAACTTCAGCAAGGTAATTAATTGATTTATTTATTTATAGAGATTAAAAATCGCGTTAAAATATCAAATTTATTATATAAATTAATATATACATTAAGATTTGTAATTAAACTAATTTATAAGTAAATTGAAGTTTAGAACTTAGCTTCTGGGTGACCTGCGGGACATTGTTCACTCGCATTGCTATAATTCTGAAGATCATCAAACAACTGCAATACGAAAATCTAATTAGTGGGCGAATAAACGACGTAATACACGAGAGGAACAAACAGCCAATCGGGCAGCATTTTAGTCGATTATAAAGAGCACATTAATTTTGAAGTTCGAAAAAGTCCATAAAAGATGCGCAAGTTCGAAAAAAATAAACACTAACGTGTATTTTATAAGGAATTAATTTTTATTGTGTGCTATCCGTGTAATTTTATTACGCTTATCAGAATAAATTTTCTTTTTAGCCAAGCATTTAACAAATATTTTACCGAATCTGGTATAAGAAAATTGTAAAAAATGAACTTTCCTTTAAAAATATGTGATTAGAATACCGGAAATATTACATCTATGACGTAGAACTCGTAACGTAAAGCTTGACAAACGTCGACAGATTCGAATTCGTTCCATTTCTTATTACCGACGCCATCTTGAAATAGAATGTTTATATTGTGAGTTATTTTTCTTTCCATTTTATCATTTTTCGTATAAATTTTAATAACAAAAACATACGTAACGTAATTAACTTAATATTTCTTTATTAATAAGATATTAAAATTCAATAACTCGCGATAGAGACGTCTTTATATTGAAAGATCTTTTCCTAGCCCCATTCGTAAGTAAATGCTGACTTTACCTGTTGTAATTTAAAATAAACTCAGATATTTCCTCTGTATTTTTTACGGGATTGTATAATTATGGACTCCATAATAGAGATAGCGTTTACAATGAAATTACTCCTCTTTTTAAGATCGTTGTTATATCTTCTAGTATTACTCTGTACGATATCAATTTAGTATGCCGTCGATTATGCAATCTACAATAGCTAAAATCCGAATTAATTTGTTGAATACAAATATATACTGACCGCATATGATGTAGCGTACAAGTAGATGACACTTTGCATGCAAAAATATACTTTAAAAATACAGAACTGAAAGCACTTCATGGCATGTAATGTTATAGAAACAATTGTGAAAGAATGCAACGTAAAATTCTTAAAGTCAGAGTCTGCTAATTATTCTACCGATAATTTTCTTCATATTATATTGTGCTCTTTTGATCATTTAAAAACCATACTCTCAGAGAAGGTAACTATAATTGTATTTTTAGGAGAACAGTCAAGCCTCTTACCCATTATTATAAACAGACAATGATTTTCTTGGAGCACAATAATACTTGTTAGCTTACTGAATATCTCCACATGGTTACCAATTTCTAAGGGCCTCAATATCTTAAAACTGCCGAGTCCCTCCACTATTAAACATTCCTGCAATAGTTTTAAAAGCAACCCTCTATCAAAAAAAACATCCATCAAACTGGTTAAAGTATATATTAATAAAAAAATTTCTTATTATCTGATGATGAAGTAGTTGTTTTACTCGTACTGATAAATAAAATTCACTCGCAACCAAATTCTTGAAATTATAAAAGAGGAAATATGGTTAAAAATGTTTCAAACAAAGCATTTCCAAATATATTTCCTCCCTTAATCAGCCAACCGAGAATATGTATTTAAAACATCAGCATGTTAACCAGTTTTATAGAGGTTGTGAACATATTGCCAATTGGCACAAACACAAGTAACATATTGAATAATTTTGTGAAAAACATCATATTGAGAATGAAAGATCTTGGCATTGAAGGAGAAGCATAGTTGTTGCAGATAAAAATAAGTTAAACAGTGCATCAATGGCCTTTTTCAATAATCTTCCAAATGTAACACACACTTACGAGTATTCTTACCCAATATATTCTAATAGGAACATTTATTTTATCTTTTTGATGATAAACGGCCTTTACATACCTATATAATGGGTTATGCTTCTTACACAGTATAAGAAAAGCTAAAATATGCTTCACTTAAAAGAATCACTATTCCAGAGTGTAATTTTTAAGTAAAGGACGTGATTATGCTTCCTTTTATAAAAAATTAATAACCGCACCTAATAGTAGTAGTTTGTGCTATGCAATTAAAAATGACATCTATTACATTTGCCACGTGTATGTCATCAAACAAAAACTTTTGTATAAAAATTTTCAGAATGTTTTTTTTTTTTTCAACAGCCAAATTATAGAAATATAGTTATTGCCCTTGCTGAAAAAAAAGTCATCAAATTTTTGTTGCACACCACTGTCATACACATGTAGCTGCTGATCTCTATAAACAAACAATACACATTACTACTAATAACTTCTTAAATAACTACACTAAAAAAAAGTATGATTTGAAAGACAAAAGCAACATGACACAATATAAAAAATCAAAAGTTACTTATAGTTTAAATAAACTTTAACCGCTTTAATTCACATATTTAACCGTTATACAATAACCTTTTTTGCTCCGAGATTTCTATATTTAGACGATATACAGCGTAAACAATTCTCTTTATCTACAAGCGACTAGCTAAATTACACTCGATCTCACACTAATATAGAATGCTATTTTTATAAAATAAAATGTTCTAAATTTAACTTAATCTGTCCAGTTTTCCGTTATGTCATAATAATTTTTCATTTCTATACAAAAAAATTTATATTAAATTAAATATAAGACGTAGCAGTTACGTCACGAATACAAGTTGTTGAGACATTCAATTGTTAGGAAACAATTGTTAGTTATTTTTATATTTTCAATTGTTCCCCGCCATTTCCAAATTGTACAAATAGCAAACCTTTCGAGTTCTTTCTCTGAAATATGTTACTTTAAGTATAAATTTTCTTATGAGAAAACTTCGAAAAAAGTAAATAATTAATTTATGGTATAAATATTTAAAATGGCGATTGATATCGTACATATTATTTAAATTAAAATAATCATATAGAATTAGATTTTTACTAATTTATAAATATCGAAACATTATTTCTCATATTTAGACGATTAACTCAGTTAAAAATACTGTAAATTTATTCTGATAAGACAAAGAAAAATAAGATACTACCCTGTTTCCCCGAAAATAAGACAATGTCTTATATTAATTTTTGCTCTCGAAGATACGCTAAATCTTCTTTTCAGGAAATGTCTTATTTTCATATTTATTATTTTATTTTATTTTATTGATGTCTTATTTTAATATTTATGTCATATTTATTATTGAACAACACAACTTCCAAGTCTAACTTAGACGCGAGTGACGTATATCGGTTTGTGTCGAACTGAACTTACGAAGTTACCGTACTACAGTGAACTTCCCAACTCTCGCTTCAACTTAAAATTTTCATAGAGCCGACATCGAGATCGACGACCAATTAGTGCACTATGCACACGTGTTGTGGCGTGTTCCCGGCCGACCAATTAGCGATCACCAGCCATAACGTTATACAAATCTGTGATTCCCAAGCCATAGTCTTATGCAAGTCGTGCCGTGTGGCGTGATTGTTTGCTGACCAATCACAAGTTGTATTTACGAAAACTCAACGTCATATTTCAACCACCTGTCGATGACCGTTACGACTAAGAAAACTTTCCTATCATTTACTTTCAGAAAAACGCCTTACGTTTCGCAATTCAGCAAGAACTCTCCTAGTTCTTATTTTCAGAAAATGTTTTAATTTCCAGGAAACACAAAATTTTCCAAATCGATGTATTCTATTCTTAAGAAAATGAATACTGCGACAATACACTATCAACGTTTTCTAACATCCTAACACGTTAGCTTTCTGTAATCTCGTAAAGACAAACAAACACTATTTACAGAAACATCGAGTCGTATGCGTGTAGAAATAATATTATATTTCTACAGGAATAAGTCAGCTTTTGGCGACGTCGTGAAGACTGGCGAAGGATTATTTACAGAACCGTCGAGTCGCACGAGGGTATGTGTTTGTTTATATATCTTTAGTGACATTCAATGGAATTGTACTTAATAATATCATGTTTCTACAGGAATAAGTCAGCTTTTGGCGACGTCGTGAAGACTGGCGAAGGATTATTTACAGAACCGTCGAGTCGCATGTGTTTGTTTATATATCTTTAGTGACATTCAATGGAATTGTACTTAATAATATCATATTTCTACAGGCATAAGTCAGCTTTCAGCGATGTCGTGAAGTCTTCTGTTTCAAATACAAAATACTTCTGTGTTTTAATAAAATAAAAGTTGTTAGAACGCATATCGTATGTAAATATAAATTGTTGAATAATGTACAATAACAGTCAAATAAACTATTTTTTTCTTGAACTGAAAAGTTTACATTTTGTGAAGGTAGAGATCCATTGTGTCATATATGACATATAAAAAATATTTTAATGACCGAAACAAAAAATATCTAGAAAAATGATTATTAACGAATAAATGACACCTAAACATTAAAAGGATAACAAAACTTAAATAAAAAAATTGTTTTTATTTAGTCGTGGATTTCACTAGGTTTTTTTGGAAGGTTTTTCACATGACATTTTTGAGGAATCTGTAATTTTCTTTTAGTGTCGAAGCAACCTGTTATTTTTGAATGGCGAATGGTAATCATAATTTTAATTATTTCTTGATAAGTACATCGTGAATTCAGCGGAGACGTCGATCAGATTCATTAATTTTGAAGGTATGTTCGGTAAAACAACAAAATTTGGAAAATGGAAGAAAGTATTGTTGAAGTTAGAGTGTAAACCGGCAATTCGACAGTTCCGAAATGGTAAAATTGAGCATAAACATAAGTCAAATTGTATTTTGTTTAATTTATATTCGGCCATTTTGTAAAATACGCTTTATGCAAATAGAGTTCTTCGAGTTTATTGTTGAAGTCGAAAGAAATTTTACTGAAATTGTTTTCAGAAAGACGGAGAATTCGTAAATTATTCGCTGGAAGAAAAATGTTTTTAGGTTATAAGTCGAAAATATTATCTGATAAATCCAGTTTATCCCGATTCGACAAACGTTGAAAAGTATCTGCTGGAATATTTTTTAGATTATTTGTGAATTTATTTTAAGTTGAAAAGTCCGTCGAAAAATTTAAATTATAGTGTATATAATTTATTTTAATTGCATTGAAAAACTTTCAAATTTTTATTACTTTCGAGCAGATTGGAAGAAAGATGCAGAACGTGGTTTGAATAGAAAATAACCTTTCTTAAGTTGATGGAATGGGAAAATAAATCTTTTTCGATTCCAAGTAAAGGAAAGTAAGAAACGAGAAATTCTGTCAGATTGTCGGTTACAAGAATACAAAGCGCAATTGAGAGAAATTTCCAAAAATAAAAAAATTCTCTAATGTCGAAAGACCTTTCAAGAAGTCTTGAGAAAACTTTTTATCAGATTTCATTCCAAATTCAACTGTTTTAATAAAGTGAGATGTCGAAAGACTAAAAAATGAACGAATTCAATTAAGTTGTCACTTAAGTCAAATATTTTCAGTTCATAAAGACCACGAAAGAGATTCTCTGGCAACAACTTTAATTTACCAAAGTTCACTTGTAATTCAGAAAGATTCAGTTGTTGGAATGGTTTGTGCAGAAACGATGTAAAGTTATAATCTGTGATTTTCAAAGAAATCAGAGAAGAATCGTTGTGAAAACTCAAATTAAATGTGTTGAAAGTTTTTACGCTTTTAATTTCTAAATATTTCAGAGACGACATATTAATAAATGATGCACTTTCGAAATTTAACGTCTCACTCGTGTATTTTATGACGATTTTTTCGATGGCGTAACTCGAAAAGAATCCTTCGACGGCAAATTTCGACAAGTTATTTACTAGCGAGAATAGAAATGGAAAAAGCATTACCAACCTCATTTTTTCTGCTGAGAGTCTTGTCATTTCTTCTATTTTAAGTGAGACGAGAATCTTAGTGCAATAACCAGCATTTATTGTTACAATCGTTACTTGTTGTCGACTGACAGCAAAAGCGGATTAATTACGAGAATAATGAGAATGATTCATTATTTCTTGTTTTTATCGGAGATAACGGTGACATAATTTTTGATTAATTTACTAGTTATTCGTCTAGGTCATATAGTCACAATCATTTAGTATTATTATTAAATAATTATGCTCACATATTTTTATTAAGTTTAATTTATTTCTGTGTATATTTGTTACATATATTCTATATATAAACTTAGACTACACGTACTGTATGCCACAAATACTCAAGTTGATTCTTCTCGAATTCTGAGGATTTTCGAATTTAGAAATTACGGATTTCAGATTTTAATATGACACATCAAACTAGAATTGTTATATTAAAGACACGACTTATTCACTTTTTATAATTTTCTGATTTAGAAAAGTCATTACTTTCATATTTGTTTTTGTTTTCTTTTGTATTATCGTTTATTATTTTTTTTTCTTATCATTTTATAATAGTTAAAAATATTAAAAGTTTTTAAAATAAAATGTGATAATGAATGGTGCCATTAAATGGATGTTTCTAAAGATGGAATGTTACAGAGAAAAAATTAAAGTTATCCGCAATCGACATACCAAAATATTACACATTAGTAGTATTTACGCGGTGTGGACCAGTCAAACGTAGACCGAAAGCGATTGTAGGCGTTATCACGTGATACAGCGTGACGCCTTATTCCAACGTCATGTGTTTTATCATATCAGGTGGTACTGTAACGTCACGACACATCACGAGACATTTTTAAGTCGGAATCTATGACGTTCCAACTAATCACGCGGTTCTCGAAAACGATGCTAAATAGATGAAAGTCGAGACCAGATATGATATGGGAAGCTGAAAGGCAGAAGGCTCCAACTAACTATATGCGAACTTCCGATCCAGACCGAAAGTCAGTGATTTTAATTCAATGGTCTGTCTCGAAAGGATTTAGATAGACGACCGACACGACTGTGGTGCAACAGGAAAAATATAATCCGTGCATAATTTTTTCAAATTAAGTAATTTTCAAACGTTAAGAGTGACTTATATAATTACGTCAAATACATAATAAATTCTTATTTAACTTCCTTTGTTATAATTTATATTCACCGCAAACATTAAATGAATTTCACATCCTGACGAACATTTCTTGTTATATTAATCATTCAAATAATTTACGATAATTAAAGTTGTCCTTTTATAATTTTAAAAAATAAAAAGATATAACAATCGTTTAATTATTGTATTTATTTTCTTATTTAGAAAAATTGAATTATTTTATTTAAAAAAAAATATAGAATAAATAAAATGTTTCACAGAATAACTAAACAATTATATTATTTTAGTTCCTGTACTTTAACATGGAAAGAGGAAATCAGTCATTTTTTAGTGCAGGAAGTTGCTGATTACGACTGATTGATAATTTAAAAGGAATTATTCATTTCTTCTAGATTAATTTTTTATATTAATTATTGTAAAAATTAAAATAAAATTTTAAATAGAAGTTTAAAAATAAAAAATTTTGAAAGTGTTTTAAAGTTGAATTAATTTAAGTTTGAATTATTCGCTTCAAGAAAGTAATAAAACTAAACGTAAGTAAAAGTAACGCGATTTCTCAGGACATTTATTATATGAAATCGTAGAATATAAGTTCTGTTCAAAATATATAAAAGATATATTTTGTTATTGTTAAACACTTATCGTGTGAGAAGACGAAATTATTAATGTCTTGATAGTCTGTTAGATACAAAATGTCGTTAAGTTAGAAAGAACTTTCAACCTGTCACCGGATAAACCCTATATTTGATTGTATTGTAAGAACAAATATTCAAGTCGGAGGAGGTTTCTAAAGACCAATGAATAAATTAATTTAATTATATTGGCAATTAAGTCTACTTTTCTCAAATTGTGAAGTATATAAAATCGGTCTTGTAAAATGTTTAAATTTCGATCCGTGATTTATAATACAGAAAGATTAATAAACATTATTTTACATTTGTTAAACAGAAAGAATTTTCATACCGGTACGACAAATCGACTAATCATGTCAACATTATTATTACTAAGCCAACACACAGCTCGTCAGGTTATTCGGCAAAGAAAAGAAATTTTTTAAGTGGAGTTTCAAAAGAAGAAGCGTAAAACAGCAATTATCGTAAATATAGTATAATTTATTTCTGAATCGACTTTGATCACTACTACATGCTAAGCTTTTATGAGATTGTGGATTCCTTACTTTACGAGAACAGTGTTTACTACACAAACCATTATTAAAGAATTGCAGAAAAGTAATTAAAATTAAGCATCTGTTTTTAACTGAATTCTATTTTGAATGCAGAAATTTAACAAATTCATCAAAGCAGAAGTTTTCTTTAATGTCACGTACATTTTTCTCTGCAGTTTAAAACTGCAAAACTCTTCCAACTTCCATAAAGGACGTAAAAAATATACAGGATATTTTGAATTTTTTTATTATTATGTACTAATGACATACGTTAAGTAAACTGCATATTTCAAAATTTATCCTTATATTTATTGTCTTTTGCAATACAACCTAAAGTAAACAAAAGAACACGTAGAATAATTGTTTTAAGACAATAATTTCACCATAATGAGAACGATAGATATTCTTCTAATAACACTTTATAAATTATAAAGTACTTTGCAGCCGACGAATTTGTTTACACGCTACACGGCATAACCTCGATTCCTTGGCAAATATCTGACAGAACTCATTTTCTGTGGAAAAGTTGCTTTTAAAATTTTTTTATTTAAATTTGAATGAACATAAACACCTGATTTTTTGACAGTAGAACTAGAATTTTGATTTAGGTTTTTCTGCATATTTTGTTATATTAAAAGTCATTGGATAAAACGTAAAAAATATTTTTTTCGTAAAGCGTGTCGTATTTCTATATTGATATTCTATTTTATTCTGTGTTCATATGCGTAAGGTTTCTCATTTTCCGGTCTTTTACTTGTCCCGACATAGAATTAATTTTTTGTAAAATATACAAAATATCTTGAAATCAAACAATATAATTTTTTTTTCATTTTGTAAAGTAATTTAATACGTAAAACAACCTCCAAAATTATATTAATAATGCCGTGTAAGATATATATTACCTTTGAATTGCGTAGAAATTTTCACAATAAAAAAAAATTATTAATGTTTCCTTGAAACTGCAGCAACAACAACAACAAAAAATGCGTTTGAATTGAGTTGAAAATTTAAAAACAAATGGAACTTAAATCAAACTTCTAACTTAAAAGATGATTTTGGTTTTTTAAATAAAACGTAATACAAAATATTATTGTAAATCTTTATAATAAGATTCTAAAAAGCAAACATTGTCAATACTCTCATCAATCAATCCGATTCTTATTTTAGTAATGAAAAGACCCGCAACCGAGAATGCCTTTTCTGATTCAAATGATGTTGATGAATCGTCTTTAATGCGTTTAAGAAAAGACATACGTTATGTGTTTTTTCACCCGTATCCTGGAAGATTTCTAGTTTGTTCTCGAGATTGTAGTACTTCTTTTGCTCTCTAGCGGCATCGAGCTTACAGCCCTATAATTCGGCAGTTTAAGAACCCATTCGAAGAAACGATGATAAACGTACGAGTCTGACGAGCGGGCCGAAGCTTCTCGTATCTGCTTAGCCACATGTAAGCGTGGAGGAATGACGCCTTTGAGTAAGTCTTTTATAAGAAATTGAGCCCTATTTAGGCGATACTAACGTTGAGAAAACCTGCAGCCCGTCCAACCATGGCGCGAACCCTCAAACGAACTCCCAGTGTTTTGGGAACATAGACGGTTTGCCCTCTATACTATTTGCATTATTAGTCGAGACGAAGCGCGCTCGGTGTTAGGTAGAGACGCTTCTGTTCGTGACGGTATCGACTACCAGTTAAAATGAATGGCATCGAAATTCTATCTAGTCTACGTGTTGTTATACTGTGATCGTAACAATAATACCGTCAGTTTTCATTCAAATAATCAAATAAATAATCGTATTTTTTTTAAATTCACTGATTTATTACATAACTAATAAACATTATTCTACATAATTCACAATAAAAACTTACTAACAAAGCGCAGCATAGCTCAAATGCACAAAATTAATTTCTGTACAAACGAATACAGAACAACAATTTGTGGAAAATTATTCATTATAGCGTTTAAACATTTCAATTGACAAATTGTCAGTTGAGACGTTGTAGTAAATCACTTGTTCTTCGTTAGGCTCTGCCACTTTCTCGACATTTCTTTTTTTATGACAATAAACAAGGGAAGCAAACATAATCCAACTGAACAACAGTAGAAAAGCAAACACAGCAACTGCGACTTTCCATTTAAACGCTGAACTAACTTCGTCAAAACACACGCCTTTTGTAGGAGAAACATTTACGAACGACATGAACTTATCTTCTGGGATTTGTATGCAATAATTATTAGAAATAATTCTGATGAAAGAGAAAACAGACGAATTTTTCGTGCATAAAACATCGGAGAAATCTGCAATCTTCCTTTTGTTTCGAAGCAACCAGTCTTTAGTAAATCGCGAATGGCAATCACAAGTCCAATTGTTTCTCGATAAGTACACCGTGAATTCAGCAGAAACGTCGATCAGATTCATTAATCCGGAAGACAATTCGGTTATCCGATTTCCGTCCAACCAAAGAAATTTGATGTTTGGCAAGAAAACATAATCCGGAAAATGCAATAGAGAATTGTTGCTCAGGTGCAGACGAGTGACTTTGCCCCACGTTCGATAATCCACAGTTGACAATTCATTTATGTAATTATTACTCAAATCGACGACTGTTGCATTTTCGATCAGAAATTCGGGTATTTTCTTTATTCCCTTTCCATTACAATCGACTCTGATGTCGTCGTTTTTCGAGAAACATTCACAGTTCATTGGACAATGGCTTCTAATGGCATAGAATAGCGTAAAATCCAGCAATTTTCTTTCTTCACCGTGACATTTCTTGTGTTTTAAATCCGAAAAAATTTGTAATGAAATTTGTAAATTCGATTGAACAGTGCTGATGAAATGCAAAAGTTCTCGATCGCAAGTTATTGGGTTATAACGTAATTGATAATTAGGTTTGTTGAATCCGTATTTCCACTCATCGATGTAAATTGTTTTTATGTGACAGTGATACAAAATCATCTTAAAGCGGTTTGGAGTGTAAATCGGCAATTTGACAGTTTCGAAATGGTTAAATGGAGCATAAACATAAGTCAAATTGTATTTTGTCCAATTTAAATTCGGCCATTCCGTCAAACCCGCTCTACCCAAATAGAGTTCTTCGAGTTTATTGTTGAAGTCGAAAGAAATTTTACTGAAATTGTTATCAGAAAGACGGAGAATTCGTAAGTTGTTCGTTGAAAGAAAGATGTTTTTAGGTAAAAATGTCAGGTCATTATATGATAAATCTAGTTCTTCCAGATTCGACAAACTTTGAAAAGTATCTTCTGAAATGTTTTCTAAACCATTTCCGCGTAAATTGATTTTTTTGAGTTTATAAGATTTATCGAAAATACCGTTTGGTACTGTCAATAATTTATTCCATCTGTAGTCAAATACTTCCAGATTTTTATTATTTTTCAGCAGATTGGATGGAAGATGCAGCACATGGTTTGAATCGAAAACAACATTTCTTAAGTTAATGGAATGGGAAAATAAATCTTCTTCGATTCGAAGTAAAGGAAAGTAAGAAGCGCGAAATTCTGTCAAATTGTCGAGTCCTTTTAAAAATACAGAGCGCAAGCGTGTTACATTGTGTGGTCCCTTGGAAAATAAATATTCAGAATGAGAGGATTTTCCAGAAATAGAAAATATTGTTAAGTTCGAAAGACCTTCCAACAAGTTTTCAGAATAACTTTTTATTGGGTTTTCTTCCAAATTTAACTGTTTCAATAAAGTTAGATGTCGAAAGACTAAAGGATGAACGGATTCAATTAAGTTGTTTCTTAAATCGAGAGATTTCAGATTATCAAGTTCACGAAAGAGTTCTTCAGGTAAACTTTGTATTTTGTTGCCACTCAAATTTAACTGTTCCAATAAAAGGAGATGTCGAAAGACGAAAGGGTGAACGGATTCAATTAGGTTGTAAATTAAGTCCAGTGTTTTCAAATTATAAAGACCATGAAACAGTTCTTCTGGCAAAGACTTTAATTTACCAAAGTTCACTTGTAATTCAGAAAGTTTATTCAATTGTTGGAATGGTTTACGCGGAAACGACGTAAAATTATAATTTGTGATTTTAAAAGCAATCAGGGAAGAATCGCCGTGAAAACTCAAATTCAATATGTCAAAAGTTCTTACGCCTTCAATTTCTAAATATTTCAGAGACGACATGTTTATAAATGATGCACTTTCCAAATTCAACTTTTCACGTTCGAGTTTCAACCATCGATCTTCGAATTTTAACGTGTATTTTATGATTATTTTCTCGATGGCATAATTCGAAGCGAATCTTTCGACGGCAAATATCGACCAGGAACAATCGATAAATTCTAAATTTTTAACGTGTTTAACATTTAAACAACGCATCAAACGGAGGTCGATGGTTTCTTCGTTACTGCAAGTGACAGATAAGGAATTGTTGAAGATTTCCACAAACGAATGCTTATTGGATATATGGCACCTATCAGCATTCGATATACAAGTATTAATTTTCGTATGATTCCAACGAGGTATCATTTCTGTACCGTTTATAATACGAAATCTATTTCCTCTGCATTTGTATATTGGCGATTTACACGAGAAGTTCCCCCATTGGTTTCAGAAATGTTGGCAGCAATTTACTAGCGAGAATAGGAATAGAAAAAGCATTACCAACCTCATTTTTCTGATCACGGTCTCGTCGTTTCTTCTATTTTAAGTCAGACGAGTGTCGTAGTGCAATACACCAGCAGTTGATGTTACAACGGTTACGTTTTGTCGACTGACAGCTAAAGGGGATTAATTACGAGAACAATGAGAATGATTCATTATTTCTTGCTCTTATCGAAAATAACGATGACATAATTTTTTATTAATTTCCTCGTTATTCGTCTCGCTCATATAGTAAGAAAAAATTCGGATTATTTCTATTATTATGTAAGTATTTTGTGATATTTATAAAAAATGATTATTGAATATTGAAGAGATTTATTACACACACATATTCTAAATATACACTTAGACTACACGTCTGTATGCCCCAATTGTGAATCAAGTTGACTGTTCTTAAATTCTGAAAATTTTAATACAGTAGAACCTCGATTATCCGGACTAATTGGACATGAAGGTAATCCGGATAAGAAAAATCCGGATAATCGAAACAAATACTGTCTTTTAATGATAATACAACACGTTTTATTTTCGATGACATATCGGTAATATTAAAAGTAAATACTGTATTTAAATCGTGATCAAATTTTCAAGAAACAAACGTTTCTATTGAATTTGGTCTACTACTGACCAGCGCTAACAGACTAGCTATTGTTTAAAAGGCCTTCTGGTGGCTCAAGAAGACGGATTTTATAAAATAAAAAGCAGTTGAAACTGCATTTTTATGAATAAAAATTTGACAAACTATTTATCGTTTTATGACGAGAAAAATTTTTTCGTCACGTTCGCGGCTTTTAAGTAATGCATAAACCTTCGAGGCGCGAAGCCCTTCGGACCGGGAGGCATAGGCGGTAGCCCACGTCGTCCATGCCTTACGCCGCCCTTGGTCATAGAAATGATGTAATTTGAATATAAATTATTTATAAATACGTATGTCAAGTTATATTTTTATCACGACGCAAAATATATTTAAGAGTTTACGGGCACTGTGCCGGGTGAGACGTTGTTGAAATAAAAAAAAAATTATGCATTCCATCACGTACAGTACATAAACAGTATCGTAATTTGCCAAGTGCAAATCAGCAAATTCGTAAAATTTTTGTTTATTTTGAATCCGGATAATCGAAAATCCGGATAATGGAGGTCCGGATAATCGAGTTTCTACTGTATTTACAAATTGTCGATTGTATATTTTAATATGCGACATAAAGTCGGAAGTGTCATTTATAAGATACGACTTATTTATCGACTGTTTTTCTAATTTCCTTCGTTAAAACAATTATGACTTTTGGTTTCTAAACTGTTTCTGCTAACTTTTCATTTTATTTCAATTGTATCTTTTCGTTTATGCTTTCATTTTTTTCTTTTTTCATTGTACTTTGTGTTTTAATCATAGTTAGCCATTATAAAATCTGAAGACATTTTACAAATATAGAAGTAACGCGTGTTGTTTTCTGAATAATTTAAACACTTACACTTCGTTTCGATGACATACGGAGAAGAGGTTTAACATTTTGACAGTTAATTAAATTTGCTTAAACAATATTTAACTAATACATATAATATTAAATATAAACAAGTTAAAAGTTATTCTTCTTTTCCACTATAAACAACATATTTGAAAAATGTAACAATACTCTTAGACAAAATAATATGCGTTTGGTCCTCTTTGACCAACGAAACATCACAAAATGCATGTAAGAAAATTAAAAATAATAATAACAGGATGCATAGAAATTGTCTTGTAAAAGAAGGTACGATGTATTTGGATTAGACGAAAATTTTATATTGAAGAAATCGGCCGCATATTAGAAAAAAAGTAAAAGAACATGAAGAGGCGATACCCCACAAGTATACTTAATCACCATGGTATAAACATTCAATTATTAATAACTCTCGAGTTAATAGGAATAAAACTAAAATATTAGATATATAAAAGGATACTTCTAAACGTAAATTTAGAGCACGCAGAAATTTAGAAATATTGTAAAAATAATTGTTAAATATATCACATGGCATGACCATCGACACTAGATTGTATAAAATAATACAGTGTTATTCATTACATTCACTTTAATAAATACGAATATAATTTGGTTGACTGTATCGTACGGTTTTTGAACTGATTGTATTACAATGTATTTCGTCTGTGTTGAACGGATAAACTCGTGTGATATTCATTTTTCAGAATATGCCTTTAAAATCATTTCCGTATTAAGTGCAACAGAACAGATAGTAATGACATGACTATTAGAACAGTTGCTATAGTATCGTTAATTGTAGTTATTTTTTAACTATTTTCAATTAATGTAAGTTATTTTAAAGCGTACTAAGATAGAAAATGGCCATTAAATACGAAGCATTCCGGGATAGAGTCACTTTCATAGGCAGGTATAAATAAAGGTACATTAATATATGAGACATAAGGTAAAAAATTATAGAAGCTTGTAAATATTACATTTGAACTGAAATAACCGGAATTCTGACACAAAGTGGAAGTTCTTATTTAGTTTATCAGTGCTTTCTGCTTTCTAAACTTTCTCTATTTGGAGATTGTTTCGTCCTATAAATATCTGGGAATTTATTTTCACCTAGAGAAATTGTTTTTGAAATATAAACTTCAGCTTTCTAATTTAATAAAGCTTATGGTAAGAATGAAGCAGTCTTTCATTAAGTCGTATTACCGATTGTTCGATTCCTTGATACGTTCAAGTATAGGCTATATGTTCCCTATTTGGGGATCATCTTTCGTTGATAAATTGGAGAAGACGCAATTGAGATTTGTTAGATCGATATTTCATATTAATCGTTCGGTGCCTGCTCCTGTCTTAAGATTTGAACTGGGTCGTCCACCAATGGCTATACGTTTAACAATGATCATTCTTATATATTGGAGTAAAATTTTAGAGTTACGAGACTATGATCCTAGAAAGTTGATTTATAACAAGTTGAAATTAATAGATGGAAATTCTTCGTTCAAAACTTAGTCCTTTTCAGTTGAAAGCTTATTGTCTGATTTAGGTTACTCTACTGATTATTATGCTCAAATTTCTGATAAAAAAACTTTTTCTGGCTGAAATGTCTCAGTCATTAAATTAAGGGATAAATATTGGGCCCAAGACATTCATTATATTGAGCAAAAGTGTAGGTTTCTTGAGACTTCCTTTGTATCTCCATAAACACCTCGATATTATTTATTATCAAATTTAAAATATAATATTACATTTTTAATAATTCAGTTACGTCTCAACGACTATACTATTGTATAAAATAGGCGCAGAATGAATATACCTGCCCATTCTAATTGTCCATTATGTAATTGACTTTGTGAAAGTAATAAAACCATTTATTTGTATCTTGCGAAATTACCGAGCATTTAAGGTATACTTTGTTAACAACCGATTTTGATATGTTTTGCTTATATGAATTGAATCACACTCCATTAAAATGTTTTACTGTTAGCAAGACTTCGAAAGAAACAAAAGACAGCATTCCACCCAATTTTTCTCTAATTCTGACACGTAGTTGACACATAACAATTGTTATCATTGTATTTAATTGTAGCACCTTCGAAACAGCAGAAAACGATAAGAATTGCAAGAGATTCTCCATCGAAAAATATTACTTTCATCTCTGCATTTTCTATATGCAATGTAGTGTCTAATTAATTAATTTTATCAGCTTTATTGAATAAATGAAGTTCATTTCTATAGTAACATATGCAAAATAATAACAATTGATTGCAAGAAATTAGTTACATTGATTAAAGTAGATACACTTAAATTGCCGTAATTACAGAATTTGTCAAGTGTGAACATTGTAAATAATCACTTCTTCTTGATGAGTATTTGGCTCTTTCTTGTCACTTCGTCTTCTGCGATAATAAACGATGGAAACAACAATAATCACGCCTAATAACATTAGGGAAGTAAGAACAGAGACTGCGATTTTCCATCCAAAAACCGAAGTAACTTCATCGAAACAACCTTCGTTTAAAGAAGAATCATTTACTGAAGATGTCAAATTATCTTCTGGAATTTCTCTACATTCGTCATTGGAAACAATATCGACGAATAACAGAAAAGAGGAATTTCTTCTGCAGTAAGTATTGGAGAAATCTGCAATCTTCTGCTTGTTTCTAAGCAACCAGTCTTTAGTAAATTGCGAATGACACTCGCAAGTCCAATTGTTTCTGGATAAGTAAATTTTAAATATCGGAGAAACGTCGATTAAATTCATTAATCCGGAAGGTAATTCTGTTAAATCGTTATTAGCTAGATCGAGATTCGTTAAATTATTCAATGAAAAAAAAATGTTTTTGGGTAAAAATGTAAGCTTATTTTGTGATAACTGGAGAATCTGTAATGACGACAAATTTTGAAAAACACCTTCAGGAAGATTTTCTAACTGGTTTCACTCCAACTCTAACACTCGCAGTTCAGAAAGTCGATGAAAAATTTCTGTTGGAAGTGTCGATATTTTATTGTTCGAACAGGAAAACTTTGTCAGCAGTTTGTTATTTCTCAGAAGATTCGGCGACAGATGTTCAATTTTATTAAAATTTAAATTGACGATTTTCAAATTACTTAAGTCAAAAAATACATCTTCTTCGAATGAAGAAAAGGAACAACTCCTTGCTACAAATTCAGTCAAGTTGTGCAGTTTCATGAAAGATCCTGACGGAATTTCTGATAATCTAGGATTTCCATGAATATAAAATGTCTTTAGATTTGAAAGACCTTTCAACATGTAACCTGGCAAATCCTTTATTTGATTAATTCCTAAGTCCAAAAATTCCAATCGGGTGAGATTTCTAAAGACAAGTGGATGAATCGATTCAATTCTATTGATACGCAAGTCCAGTCTTTTCAAACTGTAAAGATTATAAAATAGATCTTCCGGTATAACTCTTAAATTACCGCGTATGATGTATAATTCAGATAAATTAGTTATCTCTCGGAAAGGTTTGTTCGGAAATAAAGAGAAGTTATACCATTCGATTTTCAATAAAGTCAGCGATGGAACATTGTGAAACGTTAAATTTAGAAGTTCCGACGACCTCACATACCGTATTTGGACAGATCGCAGAGAGGACATGTTATTAAACGATGCACTTTCGAAGTATCTTTTATGCGAGAAATGGTTATATATCTGGACGTGTTCGATTCCATATCCGAAAGTGAATATTCCAAAGTCGATCCCCGACAGATAACAATATCTAAATGTTATCTTTTGTACATTTTTAACATTCAAGCATCGCATTAAACGAAAGTCAATCCTTTCCTTGCCGCAATTGATGGATAAAGACTGGTTGAATACTTCAACAGAAGAAAGGTTTTTTGATTTATGGCAGCTAATTGCTGATGACGAGCAAGAAACATTCGCCCAATGTTGCCAAAACTCTTGACAGGAATTAACCACTAGAAATAGGAATTGCAAGAAGATAACCCACCTCATCTCGTCCAAAGAGTCTTCTAGTTACATCGACAGACGAATCTCAGAAGTAAAATCCTCAGAAAAGATTTAACAATAAAACACAATTCCGAACTGGTAATATTCGTTATCACTAATGTTGCTGCGTTGAAAACACGATAAATTTATGATGTCAGTGACATTGTACCGTCATTTCCAAGAGAAATATCACGTATAAAGTTTATAATTTCCTCGTTTATTTCCGTTGAGTTCGATGGAGCAATATCGGATTAATAAAATTAATATTTTACAAATAAAAAAGTTGTTTTTCACATTTATTATACGGGGACTGTTCGTTTAAATTAATTAATATTTTAAATAAAATATTATTTCTTTTCTTTTTCTAAGACGTGTGTGAATGGTGTTAAGTAATTGCGTTTTGTGACACAAAAAAATGTTTCTGTCTAACTCCAGTTAAATCATTATATCGAAAATTTCGTAAGTGAATAAGAAATAAATATCAAATAAAAATATTCTCTTTCTATACGTAAAGAAGACAGCAAAAAATAATTAAATGAATGAGTTTAGGAATTTTATTACTTTGTGAAAAAGGAAGACACAAACGTCACTTTTGTGTCGAAAGGGAAAATTAACTTCCTTTCCCAGGACCTTATTTTCAAACTGATATAATCATCTGGATATTTTCCCTGTACTGTACATCCCGTTTACAAACGAAAATCCTTTAACACTATTAGTAGTGGGGAAATGCCGATTCTTGCTCACTAGAACGAGAATGACTAAAATGTGAATGCCCCGAAATCGAAAAATTTCATAATCATGAAAAATCAGACAAAATCATGTAAAAATAAAATACGTTTTTATTCCACCTCATTCACCTTCCTTTAAATTTATCGAGCCTCAAAAATCGGAAAATCTACTAAGAGGTGACAATTTCATCATGCCAGTAGTGATAATATGTAGGTTCTGCCCTTCAAAAAATAAATAATTTAAAAATAATAAAAAGTAATAAAAATAACTAAAAATTACTTAAATTTAAATGAAAATACATACAACTTTCAAACTACATAAAATGCCGTTTACTTCTCTTTTCTTTAAATAAGTTAAAGTAATGTAAAAATATAAAAACCTCATTTACTTTCAAGTATAAATTACTTTTCAATAAACTTTACAATGGATGTGTTGCCGCGTCTATATATATATAATCGAGACGAGTTGAGAATAATAATAAGTGCAGAGCCCAAACGGTTAGGACTTAAAAGTAGAAATTTTGTACACAGGGTACGTCACGCACACTAAGAAAAGATTCTAAAATATCCCTTTTATAATTGCTTTATAATTTTAACATAATTGATCACATTTATTTAATTTTTAAATATAAGGCTAGTTGAATCTCTCTTTCTATATATTAAAAATTTTCCAAATCTCTCATAAATATATACGAAATTATATAAAACTCTTCAACATATAACAACATATACAACTAAACCTCGACAACGCCATTTTTTCTTTTCGTCAGTGGCTATTGTTTAAAGGTTTGACTGTATAATAAATATTTATAAAATAAATTATAAGTTTAAGATTATTTTAATTTCTGCTCAATGTTTTTATTAATATAACTTTTATAATCATAAAAAAAATTAAAAGAACTTAAAAGAATTTTTGAATTTAAATCATGTCACTTCTGCTCAAAAATGTAAATTTTTCTATAGTTTAACGGAGTTTCCTGTCTATTAGTATTACTTTCCTTGTCTTGTCCTTTATGTATCTAATACCATTCGTGAGATTAAGAAGGACCGACAGACAGGTGAACGACAGTGAGAATTTATAGGTCTACAAGTTTTCAATTACTGTTACAAAAATCATAAAAATACATAGAGTAAAACCTGTTCAAATCGGAAACCTGTCGAACCGCGCGGTTCCTGTTTACACAGGTTTTACTGTATTTGTTTCTTCATTATATAAATGTAAGTTTTGCTTATGAACTAAGAATAAAACGTTAGTTCTATAAATTAAAATATGTTTTACACGCAAAGAAAAAGTAAAATATTTGAACTTTACTCTTTATAATTAAATGTGAATTATAGCAACGTATCAGCATTTTTAAAATTTGTTCTGTAGGTAAATAACAAATTTAAACCTTATTGTATTCGCGTAAAAATTTAAAACAGCAATTTATTTCGAGATATCTGTTATATTTTTATTTATTTTAATCTAATTTGTCATAGTCTGTAGCTAACAGTCGTAATTTACTATAGCAAATTCATATATAAAATTGTTAATACGTCCATGAAATCCATGCATATTTTTTTTAATTAAGTAATTATCAAACGTTAAAAGAAACTTATAGAATAAAGTCGAGTATAAAATAATTTCTTGTTTAACTTCCTTTATTATAATTAATATTCGCAGAAAACATTAAGTGAATTTCACATACTGAGGAACATTTCTTGTCATTTTAATCACTTAAATAATTTATGATAATTAAAGTTGTCCTTTTATATTGTCCAGAAATAAAAAAACTTATGGCAATTGCTTTATTATTGTCTAAATTTTCTTATTTAGAAAAATTAAATTATTTTATCTAAGAAAATATAGAATAAATAAAATGTTTTACAGAATAACTAAACAATTATATTAGTCTGTGTTATTATACTTTAACATTTAAAGAGGAAATCTCTCATTTCTTTGTGTAGGAAGTTGCTGATTCCGACTGACTGATAACTTCAAAGGGATTATTCATCTGTTGTACATTTATTTTTTATATTAATTATTTTTAAAAACTAAAATAAAATTTTTAATAAAAGTTGAAAAATAAACTATTTTTCCTTTATTTCCGTTGTCCTTTGCAATACATTCTAAAATAAAAATAATAAAACTTATACTAATTGTTTTAAGTCAATAACTTCGTCATAATGAGATTCTTTTTATAACCCTTTATAAATTATAAAATACCTTGCAGCCGACGACTTCGTACCACGTTACCTGACAGTGATTGATTACTCGGAAAATTTCTGACGAAAGAGAAATTTTCTTGGAAAGTTTCTTTTCAATAATTTCTTATTTAAATTTGAATAAACATAAACATGGGAATTTTTCGCACTAAGACTAGATATTTTGTCTCGCTTTTTTCACAATATTTTGTTATTTTAATATTTTTCGAATAAAGTGTAAAAAATATTTTTTCCTACATGTCATATTTCTATACTACTTGAATTGAAAATCTAGACGAAGCGCGCTCGGTATTCTCTAGAGGCGTAATTGTCAGGTACGGTTAATTGTCAGGGACCTTCAATAAGACCGTCACGTACTATCGCCCCTTTCGTTTCAAAATTCCGATGCCGAGGGCCGAGGCTAACGCCAAATTCCTACTGCATCGAATAGACTAGTGAGAAGTGTAATGTTATTTGTTTAATTATTATACGATATAACGAATGAAATATTTAATTATTTTTAATATAGGCCTAATGTTTTACTATATCGCCCAGAAGATTGTTTTTCGCCCCCAAAATATAAATTGTTACAAATCGTCCCCTCAACTTAGAAAAACGCCTACACGGGGAGGATATCGCCCCCGTTGATAAACACTGGTCTAGAATTTGATATTTTTGCATCACTTAATATACACATGCATGACACAACGCCATAACATAATCATCCTATATTTTAACATGTGTCGTAATTGAAAACTACTCAAGTTTGAGATATTACTATTGAAAAAAAACTCAGATATACAAATCACATTCAGACATCCATAAACTGCCAAACTTATTTTGTTGTATAATGGTTACCAATGTTTATTTTGTTTTATTTACAGGAACACATCATTTTACATAATGTCTTTTATAACTATAACTTTCAGGATTTCGATTTTAAATTTTATTGTTTTCTTATTAAGCACTGTTTATTTTGAAAAAAAATGCCTTCTTTTAGAGATGTACTGTATGACTCGATTAGTACAGTACATGTTAAATGTTTGCTTTTTCTGCTTATGTAAAATTTTTATTCAGTATTCACTTTGTTTTGAAAAAAATAAATTGTTTTCTAATGATGAACTGATGTTACTTTTACTGAGTGTACGGCATGTAACGTTAAAAAGTAAAATAAAAAAATTTTTTACCTAAAACTAAATTTTATTTGAAATATTTAAACAATTTAATTTGGTTGTTTTAGCCTGCATACTCATATTTATCGCCATACTCGAATGGTAAAAAATAATACCGTCAAATTCATTTAATCATTCAAATAAATAATCCTCTTTCTTTTCAATTCGCTCATTTATTACGTAATTACTAAACAACATTCTACATAATTCATAATCAAAATTCACTATCAAAGCGCAGCATATTTGAAGTATACAAAATTATTTTCTGTGCAAGCGAATGCAAAACAACAATAATTTGCGAAAAATTCATTAAAGAGTTCAAACTCGATGCAAGTGAATTGACAGAAATTCTCAGTTGTAAACGTTGTACTACAACGTTTACAACTGAGAAATCACTTCTTCTTCCTTAGGCTCTGCCACTTTCTCGACATTTTTTTTCTTATGACTATAAACAAACACAACAACAATGACTAACCCTAACAAGTATGACAAAGTAAGAACTGCAACTGCGATTTTCCATCCAAAAGTAGAAGAAACTTCTTCAGAACACACACCTGGGATTTGTGTGCATTGATTCTTAGAAATAATTCTGGTAAAAGATAAAACAGACGAATTTTTCGTGCATAAAACATCGGAGAAATCTGCAATCTTCCTTTTGTTTCGAAGCAACCAGTCTTTAGTAAATCTCGAATGGCAATTACAAGTCCAATTGTTTCTCGATAAGTACTGTACACCGTGAATTCAGCAGAGACGTCGATCAAATTCATTAATCCGGAAGGCAATTCGGTTAATCGGTTTCCGTCTAACCAAATAAATTTGATGTTTGGCAAAATAAAACAATCCGGAAAATGCAATAGAGAATTGTTACTCAGGTGAAGACGAGTGACTTTGCTCCATGTTCGATAATCCATAGTCGACAATTCATTAATATAATTATTACTCAAGTCGACGATTGTCGCATTTTCGATCAGAAATTCGGGTATTCTCTTTATTTCCTTTCGACTACAATCGACTCTGAGGTCGTCGTTTTTCGAAGAACAGTCGCAGTTCATTGGACAATGGCTTCTAATGGCAAAGAATTGCGTAAAATTTAGCAATTTTCTTTCTTCTCCGTGACATTTGTTGAATATTAGAACCGAAAAAATTTGAAATGAAATTTGAAAGTTCAATCGAACAATCGTGCCGATGAAATGCAAAAGTTCTCCATCACAAGTTATTGGGTTTTCACTTAATTTATAATTGGGTTTGTTGAATCCGTATTTCCATTCGTCGATGTAAATGGTTTTTATGCGACAGTAATCCAAATTTATCTCCATGCGGTTCGGAGTGTAAATCGGCAATTTGACAGTTTCGAAATGGTTCCATGAAAAATCAACATAAGTCAAGTTGTATTTTGTCCAATTTAAATTCGACCATTCCGTCAAACCCGCTTCTCTCAAATCAAGTCTTTCGAGTTTATTGTTGAAGTCAAAAGAAATTTTACTGAAATTGTTATGAGAAAGATCGAGAATTCGTAAATTACTCGTTGGAAGAAAAATATTTTTAGGTAAAAATGTCAGGCGATTATATGATAAATCCAGTTTTTCCAGATTCGACAAACCTTGGAAAAAATCCTCTGGAATGTTTTCTAGACGATTTTCGTGTAAATCGATTTTTTTGAGTTTAGAAAGTCCATCGAAAATACCATTTGGTACTGTCGATAATTTGTTCCATCTGTATTCAAAAATTTCCAGATTTTTATTATTTTTGAGCAGATTGGACGGGAGATGCAAAACTTCGTTGGAACTGATAACCACCTTTCTTAAGTTCATGGAATGGAAAAAAAAAATCTTCTTCGATTCGAAGTAAAGGAAAATTAGAAGCGCAAAATTCTGTCAGATTGTCGAGTCCCTTCAAAAATACAGAGCGCAGTTCAGAAAATTTTCCAGAGATAAAAAGTATTCTTAAGTTCGAAAGACCTTTCAACAAGTCATCTGGAAAACTTTTTATTGGGTTTTCTTTCAAATTTAACTGTTCCAATAAATAGAGATGTCGAAAGACTAAAGGATGAACGGATTCAATTAAGTTGTTTCTTATATCCAGGGATTTCAGATTATTCAGTCCACGAAAGAGTTCTTCAGATAAACTTTCTATTTTGTTTCCCCTCAAATTTAACTGTTCCAATAAACTGAGATGTCGAAAGACAAAAGGATGAACGAATTCAATTATGTTGTAAATTAAATCCAGGGTTTTCAAATTATAAAGACCATGAAACAGTTCTTCTGGCAAAGACTTTAATTTACCAAAGTTCACTTGTAATTCAGAAAGATTTTTTAATTGTTGGAATGGTCTGTGCAGAAACAGCGTAAAATTATAATTCCAGATTTTCAAAAAAATCAGAGAAGAATCGTTGTAAAAACTCAAATTGAATATGTCGAAAGTTCTTACGCCTTCAATCTGTAAATATTTCAGAGACGACATATTAATAAATGCTGCACTTTCGAAATTCAACCTTTCAGGTTCGAATTTCAACCTTTCATATTTGGATTTTAACGTGTATTTTATGACGATTTTTTCGATGGTATAATTCGAAGCGAATTTTTCGACTGCAAATTTCTCCAAGTAACAATCGATAAATTCTAAATTTTTAACGTGTTTAACATTTAAACAACGCATTAAACGAAGGTCGATGGTTTCTTCGTCGCTGCAAGTTAGAGATAAACGAATTGTTGAAGATTTCCACAAACGAATGCTTATTGGATATATGGCACCTATCAGCATTCGATATACAAGTATTGATTTTCGTTTGTCTAAAAACAAATGTTATTTTTGTACCGTTTATAATTCTAGATGGATCATATCTACGACATTTGTAGATTGGCGCTTTACAAGAGAAGTTTCCCCATTGGTTCCAGAAATCTTGGCAGCAATTTACTAGAGATAATAGGAATGGAAAAAGAATTACCAACCTCATTTTTTCTGCTGAGAGTCTTGTCGTTTTTTCTATTTTAAGTAAGACGGGAGTCTGTGCGCATTACACTAGCATTTGTTGTTCCGTTGTCGACTGACAGCTAAAGCAGATTAATTACGAGAATAATTAGAATGATTCATTATTTCTTGTTCCTATTGAAGATAACGATGACATAATTTTTGATTAACTTCCTCGTTATTCGTTTCGCTCATATAGTAACAAAGAATTCGAATTATTTCTATTATTATGAATTTTGCGATATTTATAAAAAGTGTAACTTATTTTATTGAAGAGATTTATTACATACACATATTCTAAATATACAGTTAGACTACACGTCTGTATGCTCCAATTGTGAATCAAGTTGCCTGTTTTTAAATTCTGAATATTGTAGAATTTACAAATGGTCGATTGTATATTTTAATGTGCAACATAAAGTTGGAAGTGTCATATAAAAGACACGACTTATTTATTGACTTTTTTTTTAATTCCCTTCGTTAAGACAATTATCACTTTTGGTTTCTAAACTGTTTCTGCTAACTTTTCATTTCATTTCGATTGTATCTTTCTGTTTATGACCTTAATTTTTTCTTTCTTCATTGTACTTTGTGTTCTAATCATAGTCAGCACTTATCTCTACTAGGATCGGAGTTTATAACGATTTTACTCGTTATTAGCTTTTATAATATTGAATGCTACTCATCCCTACACTCAAAATTAAGCTTTATGCTATTTTATAATAACTAAAAGTTTTTCACAATCAACATAACAAAGTATAATGCAGTAGTAGTATCCACACAATGTGAACCAGTCAAACCTAGACCGTAAGCGATTCTAGGCGTTTTCACGTGATACAGCGTGACGTGTTATTCCTACGTCATATCAGTCGGTATTGTAATT
The DNA here is from genome assembly GCF_000671375.1 of Centruroides sculpturatus. Classification (NCBI taxonomy): domain Eukaryota; kingdom Metazoa; phylum Arthropoda; class Arachnida; order Scorpiones; family Buthidae; genus Centruroides; species Centruroides sculpturatus. The sequence goes on along the minus strand of NW_019385722.1, from coordinate 53,684 downwards.
TCACGACAGATCACTAGATCTTTTTAAGCCACAATCTGTGACATCACAACGAATTACTTGACTTTCGAAAACAATGCTAAATAGATAGAAGTCGAGATCAGATATTTTATTGTATTCTACTGTAGTATTTTAGACGCGGTGTTTTTACTTTTGCTGGAAATTGAACATGTTTTTCGACTAATCTAAAAGTTTTCTAATTAGCTTCGAAATAGTGGAACCTGTATTTTTCACCCTGCAAAAACGGGTGAGATCGACTGTAACGTAATAATCATAATCTTCGCTATCATTACTTTTTTTGAGCAACGCTGGGCTCATCTGGTAGTATAAAAGAAATAAAATACTTGAAACTATTACTAAAAAATTAAATGATTTTAGTTTCTTTAATTTAACATGGAAAGAGGAAATCTGTCATTTTTAAGTGAGGAAGTTGCTGATTCCGACTGAATGATAATTTGAAAGAAATCATTCATCTGTTGTACATTTATTTATTATATTAATTATTTTAAAAAAGTAAAATAGAATTTTTAATAAAAGTTGAAATATAAAAATTTGGAAGTGTTTTAAAGTTGAATTAATTTAATTATATATTTTCCACGTCAAAAAAGTAATAAAAATTTAAAAGTAAGAAAAAGTAAGTTTAAAAATGAATTTACAAAGACAGAAAATTTTAGTTGTTACTGTAAAGTCTAAAGAAATAAACTTGAAAAATAAAAAGTTGGTTTTTGAGATGCAAATGCGTCACATAAAATATCCTCTTCTACTTATTTTCATTTCTAACTTATTCTCCTCTCGTTTCTTAACAGAATTTTATAAAATTAATTGAAAACTTTATTAATTTCCTATTAATTACCGCATTGCTTATATATACATGTATTATTTGAAAGCGTTTCAATCGATTTAGATTGTATTTTATTACAAATATATTATTGTACAAAAGTGTGAATTTATTAATTAAAAATATTTCATAATTATTTTTTAAAATGTGTGGTCGAAATTCTTTACAAATGTATTAAATTTACTTTTTAACTGTATACAACAAAAATAAATTATTTTATTCCAGTGATAATATGCACAAACACCAGGTATCAATGGAGTGCATTTAATAAAACAAAAACGGATGTGATAAGTCCTTATTATCTACCTCACATTAGTAGATTTTTAATTAGTTTAATTATACCAAGAGCAAAAAGCAATTTTTTTATATTATTTTATTCCATTGAAACGCAGCAAATTTTTTTATTTCCAAAATCAAAATGAACTTTAAAACTACAACAGGAAACAGTAGAAATGTATTTTTTTCATTTTTTCATTGCCGAAAATGCTGTGATTAAAAGAAACAATGAAAGTTTTTACTACTTAAGAAACAAAAGAGAAGTATTTACTTTTATTTTTCGAATTTCTTTCTATAAATGACATTAATTAAGAAAGTTACAGATTTTTTCGTTTGTAATATTTCAACTGTAAATACAATTATTTTCGTATTTGTAAAAAAAAGAAAAATTTTTCACAAATAATTGAATGCTGTTAAAAAGCTATGTACGTAAACCTAAGTACCAATCGACAATAACAATAAAATTGACGATTTTAAATTTTATTATGCTACATTAAGTCGAAAATGTGACATTAAAGACCCGACTTATTTATTTCTTATAATTGTTTGAATTAAACAAGTCATTACTTTCAGTTTTGATTTTTTTATTACTGCTATATTTTTCTTCGCTCTTTATAATTTACTTCCTTTTTTGTCAATAGTTAGTGGTAAAAGTCGTAATTTATTCTGATCTAAACTCATTTGCAGAACATTGCTAGAATAAATTACTTAGAAAATTTATACAAGGTTCTGTCAGACAATACCAAATACAAACATTTTCTCTTTTCTTTATAATAGGTTCCGACTACATTTACAAATTTGGTAAACGTCGAGAAACAAAAATGTGAAAATCGCTTTTTATACCAACTTTTCGGTCACTATTCATTATCAAAAACATCGCTCACGAAGTGTGTTTTAAACATTAAAAACAAATCTATTCATTGAACAACTTCTAAACCACATAATACGTCGCCAGATAAGTTGCGAGGAAGTCGACGTAGCTTCCGTTTCTGCTATCAATTGTGTCACTCAGTTAGATGATAAAAAATTTGTATTGTAGAATGAGTGATAAAATAAGTCACTGATTTTATCACAAATTTTAACAAATTAGTAACGGTAGGCAAATAAATATTTGTGAATATACGTAAAATTATTTTTAATTTTTGCAAATATTGGCTTTATTTATATAAGATATTCATCGCCTATACGTGTCATAACAGTTTTTCTATGTGAAAATTAATGTGTCTGTTAGACGAATGTTTCTTTAAACCGAAGTATATATAGCATATCAATATTATAGATATACGTTTTTATTCAATTGTATTACCCTGAAGATGCTATAAAAGTATAATATTTTGTCTATTTCTTTAGTATAATCTTCTAAATCATAACTTCCAGGGTGGAAAAGGAAGAGAAGCGTATAAGTAATTCCATATATAGAAGAGACCGGGGCAAGATCGGCATGTTTGGCTTTACTTAAATTTTGTGTAATAAATAGTGCTGTAAACTGAAAAAAAAGCTTTGCATATTGTCTATTTGAATGTTTTCTTACTATAGAACTGGTTAAAATCAGTTTGGAAATAAAAATAATTAAAATAATTACAACTTTACAAGAAGAGAGAAATTGACGAAGTTGCCCCGGGTATAGGGGCAAGATCGGCAACTTCTCTCTTTTTGTAAAGTTGTAATTATTTTAATTATTTTTATTAAAGTTGCCCCTGGTATAGGGGCAACAGTAATGGGGCAAGATAGGCACGTATATAAAATTATGTTATTAACAATGTATAAGTTGGAATTCACTATTAAAACAAAGAAATACAAATCCAACACCCATTTAATATTATTACAACGAAATGCAAGTTCAAAGACATATATACATGAATAACAAATGCAAACATGTTTTCATTTATCATCTGTTTGATTTTTATCCTTTGCTTCTAATGTGGCTTTATGTTGCCGATCTTACCCCGCTAGTCATGATTTCGAAACATTAAGTACAACCCTGAGAACAGAATGCCAAGCCACGATCTGGCCACGTGAATAAGTTGAAGTTACATCCTTCTAACAGGAAAAGTAACTTTCGTTATCATGGAATTATAACAAAACCTGCCAATTCAATATAAATGGAAAAAAAATATTATATGGAATTCAACGAAAATGAAAATTTGCTTGATAATTCAACTACGCTTGTTGGAGAACAATAAAAACACTACACTCAACAAGCCACCAATGAAACTCAACTGCCTAACCTATAACAAAAGTCTCCTTTTAATTTATTTTTAAAAAAAAGCGCTTAACAAACTTGCCCCGCATGCCGAAGTTGCCCCGGTCTCCCCTACACAAATTACGGTAAAATATATTTAATATTTTCGAATAATATTTCTTTTCTCATTAAATAAAGATTTTTATTAAGTATATGGGATTCTTTAATTGGGGTTTTATGCCATTAGCAAGGAAAAAAAATTACTGATTTATATTTAGAACTTGTAAAACTTTCAATATTTCATTCAATAAACTTACCTTCTATCGCGAAAACAAATATATTGGGATTGGGAAGAAATAAAAACCTAATGAAAGCGAAGAAATATCAACCTTCGTATATAAATAAAAAGAAGGGGAAAATATGACTACTTGAAATGGCATACACATTTACTAAGTCTGAGCTACATTCATTTTCACATTTTTTTAATGAAAATTAACTGCTTTTTCGTCTTCTTCGTGGCTATGTTTATTTTTATGTAATTTGCATATACACTGAAATGACTATTTTTAAATGAAAAGGAAATTATGACGAAATATTCATATATCGATTATTACTTTCTTATTGATACACGTGAGACTTGTGACAGTATGGATTAGCTTTTTAAATAATATTCTTTCATTTAGAACTCTTTTTAAACGTTATTATTACATCAAATTATTAAATACAATGTTTATGTGTACCGTAGGAGGAAAAAATGCCGGGCGTAGGAAAAAATGTGTTCTTATCTATAGTATAACAAAATTTACTTATATCTGCGTAAAGTATTGATAATTTTCATACGGATAAATGTCTTCTGATACAATTAATTATCTTTATAAATAATACTGTAAATAATATATAATTTACAATGACTGATGTTTCTTCATTATTCTTTATTATGTATTAAACATAATTTCCTGGGTTACAGCAATTTCGGATTTCAATTTTTAAATTTCCTGCCAGTCGCTGTTACTAGAAATCGCGGCATGGGCGGAGGCGCGCTTCTTCGCTAATAATCGCGTTATTTTAAAGATAATAACTTGTAAAACTGAAATTTGACCGGAAATAATTTAATTTTTTCATTGGTATTTTTAAATCATTTTATAATAGAATAGAGCGTCGTTTATCCGAATCAATTGAGAACTGAGGCGGTTCGGATAACTTATTTTTCGGATAACCGATCATGTACGAAAAAATACATTAACCTATCCCGTATTAAAAATTTTCTCCGTTGCGTGTCGCTTCGCGTTGAATTTTCGTCGATGAAAAGCCTAATGTAAACTTTTTAAAATAATAATCGTGGCTATTGTATCGTTAAAAATTATTTCTATATTTTTTACAAATAAAATAAATATATTGAAAAATATAAAAACATAAAATTTATACTTTAGAAGTTATCGAGTATCAAAAAAGTTCGATTCAGCACGACACACAGTTCCCAGAAAAACACCACACTAAAGTGCCAGCTAAAACACATACACAAACATAAAAAAATATTGGAGTAGCCCAAGATATAGCTAAAGATTGCAGCGCCACAGCACTAGCGAAAATTTAAATTTGCCGACTGTAATTCTTTCGGATAACCGACTTTCGGATAAACGGCGTTCTACTGTATTATATAGCACTATTTCCCATATAATTTTTATTTTTTTTTTTTTTATTTTATGAATATAAAAAGGTGAGCGACTCTAATATATAAATTAAAGAATTTTCTTTTATTAACTGCATTTATTAGGCACTTATGCACCCAGGAGACACATAGCGATTTTTTATTGAATTTCTTAAAAATAAAACAGTTGAATTATAGGCTTTTTAGTATTTCTCATCTGATATATTCTGAAGCGATTCCCACAGTAGTTTTAAAGTTTATGTCTTTTTTTAGAGAAATTTTACGAAAACCAATACCTTTTCATTACCTGCAGTAAATCGAAAATATAATCGTAGTCGAGCATATACATCAGTAAAAACATAAAAATTGCATTAAAATAACATACTTTGTAGAACGTCTCAGATGAAAAAGTAATTGAATCGAGTCCCGCTGCCATATTGATTAACTCGCGATCTATTCTAAACGTGTTGCGTTGCATCGAATGAAATAATTTATAAAAATTAAAATAATAAACACGTATATAAATTAATTGGCAATATCTGTTCGCAATAATATTTTAAAACACAATGAACTTATAGTTTAGCATTTCCGATAATATTTAATTAATTTTTGAATTTTATTATATTTTATATATAAAATTGGAAGAACAAAAAATAAATGATTAAAATTTAATAAAAAAATTATCTGAAAATTCAGATCACACATAAATATGAGATCAGTCAAAAACAGGTAGTTAGTCATAATTAAAATCGAGAAAAAAATAAAACTTTCAAGGTAAGGAAATTTTTGTGGTAAAAAGTAAGGTAAACGATCACGTGACGCCCGTCTCCCCACCTTTTGTAACCAAAGCGAAGGAGGTTAAAATAAAAGTAAAAACATCAGTAGAAGCAAAGACAAACATCTTCGCGTGTCTAGAACAATAAACTCGAACGGGAGCGAAGACGAAACACGACACCTTGTAAATGATGCTAATCACCTTCTAATATTAAAAAATTAAAATCTTCAATAAATTATAATGAAATTAAAACTTTTTGACTGAATTCCATTACAAACATATTACAAAACTGGATTAAAGTAGAATTACAGTTTTTCCACGCTAAATTTTTAACAATTAATTTATTAATTTGGTGCCTCATTGACCGAGAGTGCGTAATTTCTATTTAACTGAACTCGCGCATCCCAACGGGTTAAAACTGAAAATGGTGATAATTTGTAAATTCATATTCTCACATAAAAAGCGTACTGTACACTCTGTTTATATTTCACCTCAGTAATTTGCGATTGAATTTTTCTAAATAAACCTATTTAATTTATAATTTACTTGACATGAAGAAATCTTTATGGCTAGTATTTCATATCTCATATTTCTGTTGTATAAAATATTTAAAATATCGGAAAAAAATATAAATTTCTGATATCTAATATAAATATTTTTATGATTGAATATTACATTTTAATATAATTCACTTTCTTCATCAAGAATGTGTATTTTTTCCAAAACATTAACTTTTTACCAACAAAGCACAGTGGAAGTAGGAACCGGGCAGAAAATGACAATGAATTGTAACCCCTGTTAAAGTGGTTTCTTGCATATTCCATTTCATCTTTCATATAATTCGTTTTTTCTGTATTTACACTGAATTTATGTAAAAATTATTGTGTTCGCCTGTTTGTTTTTAATAGCTTCTCTTCGTTTAATAGCTTCTCTCTGCTTACTAAATTAAATTAAATTACATTCGACCCCCATAACGCGGAAGATACGTTCTACTTTATAAGGATTTTACGTCGTAGGAATCCTTAAGTACATGAGCAATTCACAGCCCGGCACGTATGCAGTTTACGGGCTACGGCTGTTTGAAAGGTTTTCTTCCATACGAGTAAAATTAATCGATTGTAGACTAATTCGACTGAACATTTCCAAAATAAGTTTAATTATTGGGAATAATCCATATAAACTATGCTATAAACAATGAATTGTAGGATTACTTACCGAATGTGCATCGTTCGACGACACCATTGCTTAAGATTGTTTTCGTCGTGGAGCTTGTCATCGAATGTCGCTTGCGTGCTTCCTGATAAATTATTTTTTTTTGCGAAAAATTCGCTGAACTTTGGAGACGTCATTAATACAAATATAATTTTTATGGCCGTTAAATAATAAATGGTTTTTAGTAGGTCCGTTGCTCGTTTAAACTCAACGGTTTGTGCGATATCCGCTATTTGTCTAGATTCGAGAAATCCTGTCGCGACACGAGTCGGCGATGACGTTTTACTGCGTTATACGTGTCTCTTTTAACGTCTTTATACGAATACGGTCGCAAATTTTTGCTGTGATCTACGAATCCTCATTATATGAACCAGTTTTATAAAAGGTCTACTGTACTCGAAAACTCTAAATTTTAAAAGTCAAACCCAAATTAATTAGCTTAATTTGTGCAATATTGACTTAAAATAGTTATAAACATTACTAAATAATCATTACGAGGTATTTATTCGTTTATATGTTACCGCTAAAGCTCGAAAGTCGTTAATGTGTACATTGTCTAGCTAATCTGCAGATTAACTAGGGTGATCCGTTAAAGTTGTGAAAATTGTTCCATTTCTAAAATTACCTAGATAATGGGCAGAGTATCTAGGTAATCCGCACATTACCTACTAGGCACTCGGTAAAGTGAAAATAAGATTTTTGCCACAAATAGGTGTGCTTGTCCCAAAAATCAATTGCTATGAAATTCAAAGTGTCGCCAATCTTTAGATTGCACTAGTAAGCACAGTTGAATAATGTTACCTATGGTGAGTAAAATGGCGGCTCGTCTCTGATTCCAGCAAAGAAAAGAAAGAAAACAGTGAGGACGCACGTTCTAACCTAACCTAACCTATTATAATAAATTACCATAATTATTACCAACCAAATTATTAGAATAAGTTAAATTAGGTTTGAACGTGCGTCCCCACTATTTTCTTTCTTTTCTTTGCTGGAATCAGAGACGAGCCGCCATTTAACTCACCATAGGTAACGTAAACTGCAGAATTATATCATGCGATCACCAGAAAAAGTATGATAACTTTATTATTTTTCGTCTCCGGTCCAAAATTAGGGTATCGTTGAAGTCGTCTCGTTCCCCTGGGTTCAGATAGATACTCGAAGTCCCGAAATTCCATATAATAATTTTTTAATTGTATTAATATTTTAAACCGTTTGATTTTTTGTGTTTTTTAATTGATTGATGATTGATTCTATAAACTAATTTGTTGATTGTGTGATTGTATTAACTTGATTCTTTAGATATCGAAATTTAAATAAATAACAATATGTTAATTTAAGCGTACAGAAACATTGCTGTTGTTCAAGCGAAGATCTTATTTTCACTTTACCGAGTGCCTAGTAGATAATTTGCAAATTACCTAGATAATCTGCACATTACCTACGTAATTTGAGAAATAGAGCAATTTTAGCAACTTTAACGGATCACCCTAGTTAATCTGCAGATTAGCTAAATAATATATACATTAACGACTTTCGAGCTTTAGCGGTAACATATATATATTATTCTTTACGAAAGTCGAGTGTTTGGAACAGCTAATCATTTATTGTACAGTACATGTCAACGACAAAATATTCTCTTATCTTTGATCAAATTTGTTAAAATATCATAATTTCTACAAAAATATTAATTTTTAAAATTATTTTCAATATTATTTAGTGTTTTCTTTCGGTCACTTGATCGTTTTTAACATTGTAAATATTTCTTACCTATTTTTACCTTTGTCTTTGGGTTACTTCTGTGGTGGTGTAAAATGGATTAATAAAGATAGTCTCGAGAATGTTATTTTTGAAAATAGTCTAAACTTCAATTATGAAAAAAGTATATCCTGAGTCATCACGAAAACATTACTTTACATTAGTTAAACACAGAGCATCTTCTATGTATGTATGTCTCTTTAATCCGACATTAAGTTCGGTAGACTATCATTACAGCTTTCAGGTTAGACACTTCTTTTATTGTTACCACATATGCATTTCGGACTTACATAAATGTTAAGTCCCTCTTCAGTGCAATACTACAAATTATTAAAAAAAACATAATTAGTGACATGACAAAACTCTTCGCGTGCAGGTCATATTTACTGACATAAAACTATCATACTTAAAAATTGTCACACTTATACGATACCTATGGTTCTGTCTTCTAAAACCACGGTGTACAACGGGTAACATTGGTAAGATTTTAAAATACAGCCATTAAAAACACTCCAAATACATCTTCCAACATTAATATGAAAAACCTAATATATTAATAATTTTATAATTTTTTTAATTTTAATGCTACCGCTCGTGATGTAATTAACAGGGAGTTAGGATCAAACGTACCGAAACCCTCTCTGACCTACGAGATGTTTTATTGCGCTCGTAACAAAAATACCGTCAAATTTCATTTAATTATTGAATTATCCGACTCAATTGGGGACTGTGGTTGATCGGATAATTGAAAAGTCGGATAACCGAAAAGTATGAAAAAATCCATTATTAGTGTAGTATATTATTATATCCCATGTAATTAGTATATTAGTATATCGCTATTAACCTACTTCGCGTTGAATTTTCATCGATGTTAAGCCTAACAAACATTTTTTAAAATAATAATCGTCGCTATTGTATAGTTAAAAACTAGAAAATTAAGCCTCGTTTAAATACTGCCTCTTTCATAGTCGAATGAGTGTTGCCAGCTAAAACACGTAAAAATAATATTAAAGTAGCCAAGACATAGCCAAATAATTTAGCGCCACATCACTAGCAAACATTTGAAATTTGCCGACTAGGACGATCGGTTAACCGAGGTGTCGGTTAATCAGGAGTCGGATAATCGAGGCTCTACTGTAGATAATATTTTTTCTATTAAATTCACTGATTTCTAACGTAATTAATAACCATTATTCTACATTATTCATAATTAAAATTTACTAACAAAGCGCAGCATATTTGAAGTATACAAAATTAATTTCTCTAAAACGAATGCAGAAGAACAGCAATTTGTGGAAAATTATTCATTAAAGCGTTCAAACTCCATGCATTTGAACTGACAAAAGTTCAGTTGTCAACATTGTAATAAATCACTTTTTCTTCCTTTGGCTCTGCCACTTTCTCGACATTTCTTTTCTTATGACAATAAACAAACACAACAACTGTGATTAAACCTAACAAGGTTAGCGAAGTAAGAACAGTAACTGCGATTTTCCATCCAAAAGTACAACTAGCTTCGTCAAAACACGAGATTTGCATGCATTCACTATTAAAAACAATACTGGTAAAAGAGAAAACAGACGAATTTTTCGTGCATAAAACCTCGGAAAAATCTACAATTTTCAATTTGTTTCGAAGCAACCAGTCTTTAGTAAATCGCGAATGGCAATCACAAGTCCAATTGTTTCTCGATAAGTACACCGTGAATTCAGCAGAGACGTCGATCAGATTCATTAATCCGGAAGGTAATTCGGTTAATCGGTTTCCGTTTAACCAAAGAAATTTCATGTTTGGCAAAAGAACATATTCCGAAAAACGGAAAAGAGAATTGTTGCTCAGGTGCAGACGGGTGACTTTGTTCCACGTTCGAGAATCCACAGTCGAGAAATCACTTATGTAATTATTACTCAAGTCGACGATTGTCGCATTTTCGATCAGAAATTCGGGTAATTTCTTTATTCCCTTTCCATTACAGTCGACTTCGAGGTTGTCGTTTTCTGAGAAACATTCGCAGTTTAGTGGACAATGGCTTTTAATGGAGAAGAATTGCGTAAAATCCAGCAATTTTCTTTCTTCTCCGTGACATTTCATGTCTTTTACATCCGGAAAAATTTGTAATGAAATTTCTAAATTCGATTGAACAGTGCTGACGAAATGCAAAAGTTCTCCATCACAAGTTATTGGGTTTCGACCTAATTGGTAATTGGGTTTGTTGAATCCGTACTTCCATTCATCGATGTAAATGGTTTTTATGAGACAAAAATCCAAATCGATTTTCATGCGGTTTGGAGTGTAAATCGGCAATTTGACAATTTCGAAATAGTTGAATGGAGCATAAATATAAGTCAAATTGTAGTTTGTCCAATTTAAATTCGGCCATTCTGTCAAACCTGCTCCACGCAAATACAGTTCTTCGAGATTATTGTTGAAGTCGAAGGAAATTTTACTGAAATTGTTATGAGAAAGAGAGAGAATTCGTAAGTTCTTCGTTGGAAGAAAGATGTTTTTAGGTAAAAATGTCAAGCGATTAGATGATAAAACTAGTTCTTCCAGATTCGACAAACGTTGGAAAGTATCTTCTGCAATGTTTTCTAGACGATTTTCGTGTAAATTGATTTTTTTGAGTTTATAAAGTCCATCGAAAATACCATTTGGTATTGTCGATAATTTATTCCGACTTTATTCGAAAACTTCCAGATTTTTATTATTTTTTAGCAGATTGGATGGAAGATGCAGCACATCGTTGGAGTAAAAATCAACCTTTCTTAAGTTCATGGAATGGAAAAAAAAATCATCTTCGATTCGAAGTAAAGGAAAGTAAGAAGCGCGAAATTCTGTCAGATTGTCGAGTCCTTTCAAAAATACAGAGCGCAATTCAGAGAAATTTCCAGAAATAGAAAAATTCCTTAATATCGAAAGACCTTTCAACAAGTCTTCAGGAAAACTTTTTATCGGGTTTCCTTCCAAATTCAACTGTTCCAATAAAGTGAGATGTTGAAAAAATAAAGGATGAACGGACTCAATTAAGTTATAACTTAAGTCAAGTGTTTTCAAATTATAAAGACCATGAAACAGCTCTTCTGGTAAAGTCTTTAATTTACCAAAGTTCACTCGTAATTCAGAAAGATTCTTCAATTGTTGGAACGGTCTGTTCAGAAACGACGTAAAGTTATATTTCGAAATTTTCAAAGAAATCAGAGAAGAACCACTGGGAAAACTCAAATTGAATACGTCGAAAGTTCTTACTCCTTCAATTTCTAAATATTTCAGAGACGACATATTTATAAATGATTCACTATCGAAACTAAACGTCTCACTCTTGTATTTTATGACGATTTTCTCGATGGCATAACTCGAAGCGAATCTTTCGACGGCAAATCTCGCCAAGTAACAATCGATAAAAGCTAAGTGTTTAACGTATTTGGCGTTTAAACAATGCATTAAACGAATGTCGATGGTTTGTTTGTCACTGCAAGTGACAGATAACGAGTTATTGAAGATTTCCACAGAGGAATGTCTATTTGATATATAACACCTATCGGCAGTCGATATGCAAGAATTATTTATTCTTAGCATCCAATGATGTATAATTTCTGTACCGTCTATAATGTGAAATTCTCCTAATTTACATTTGTATATTGGCGCTTTACAAGAGAAGTTTTTCCATTGGTTCCAGAAATCTTGGCAGCAATTTACTAGCGAGAATAGGAATCGAAAAAGGATTACCAACCTCATATTTTCTGCTCAGAGTCTTGTCGTTTTTTCTATTTTAAGTGAGACGAGATTTTTAATGCGATACACCAGCATTTGTTGTTTCAACCGTTACTTGTCGACTGACAAATAAAGCGGATGAATTACGAGAATAATTAGAATGATTCATTATTCCTTGCTCTTATAGAAGATGATTGACATAATTTTTAATTAATTTCTTCCTTATCCGTCTCGCTCATATAGTAACAAACATTTCGTATTATTATTAAATAATTATTCTCACAAATTTAAGTCTAATTTATTACTGAGTAAATTTCACACATATATTATATATATACACTTAGATTACACGTTTCGTATGCCATAATTAGNAAAAGGATTACCAACCTCATCTTTTCTGCTCACAGTCTTGTCGTTTCTTCTATTTTAAGTGAGACAAGTCTTAATGTGATACACCAGCATTTATTGTTTCAACCGTTACTTGTCGACTGACAAATAAAGCGGATGAATTACGAGAATAATTAGAATGATTCATTATTCATTGCTCTCATTGAAGATGATTATGACATAATTTTTAATTAATTTCTTCGTTTTTCGTCTCGCTCATATAGTAACAAGCATTTCATATTATTACTAAATAATTATTGTCACAAATATTTATTAAGTCTAATTTATTACTGTGTAAATTTGATACATATATTATATATATACACTTAGATTACACGTTCCGTATGCCACAATTAGTCGTCAAGTTGACATTTTGAATTCTGAAGATTTTCGAATTTAGAAATTATCGATTTCAGATTTTAATATGGCGCCTAAAACTGGGATTTTCATAATAAAGACACGACTTATTCATTTTTTATAATTTCCTGATTTAGAAAAGTCATTACTTTCATTTTTGTTTTTTTTTTATTACTACAGTAATTTTCTTTCCTCTTTCCATTTTACTTTCTCATTTTTCGATTTAATTTCCTTTTTTCTTTCATTGTACTTTGTATTTTAATTATAATTTGCACTTAGAGAATCTCAGAGCATTTTACGAGTGTATCATTCATTTTAAAGTTAAAATTAAATAATATCGTTTTCTGTGAGTGTCTCGGACTTGCCAGGTATTGTCTATATGCTGAAGTGAACAAATTCCCATTGTTTGGATGATAACATTTAATAACAACACGACTATTACACAGTCTGCAACACTAACAGTTAACAGTGGTTAATGTTTATTACTTTACGAATTGTAGAACGTACCGGATATAATAAAATCGATAAAGGCAATTTAACACAAAGCATCCCTAGAATACCTAGGTATTTTAGGGATATTTTTATTTCAAATTTTATAGATTACTTTTTATCTATTATTTTACTTTCCTTCTATTATATATATAACTACTGGAAAAGCGATAAGTTACTATTCGAATAAAATTATCATATATATCCGCATTTATATAATTTACTTTATAAACTAGTTTTTCTCTTATATTACATCATACATCAGCATTTTATAAAATAGAGAACTTTGTTATCCGTTGTGTATACAATACAACTTTCCTATCACCGATTTTAATTCATTTAGATCGTCTTATTGTAGTTCAAAATATTTTCTGTCGAAATCAATAAATAACCCTAAAAATAAAGTAATAAATAGAAAAGTTGGACATATTTTTTTGTTTTTCAATACTAAAAATAATTAAGACAATTACTAAATAAAAGTTTTTACAATTGATAGACAACAGAAAGATATTTACTTTCATTTATAGACTTTTATTGTCTTGAATTACATTACAGTTGACTCCCCTATAGCACTGTTGATAATTCAGTTTTATATGAATTCCATGTTGTACGAGTCACTTAGATTTTACAAATACGCGAGCCGTTCACATTCCGGCACACATATTTGTAAAATTTAAGTGACTCGTACAACATGGAATTCATATAAAAAAGAATTATCGACAGTGTTATAGGAGAGTCAACTGTAATTAACAAAATTACAGTTTATTTCTCTTTAAGTTTTTAAACATTAATCATTATTTATATTGTATTTGCATACAGATAAAAATGTATCCATGCAAACAATTGAATGTAGTTACAAAATATTATTTCTTACGAACCTTGATGAACAGTACTTAAAACTGTTTAAGGCCATTCCTTGGATCTTTCACTCGCCATTAACGTAAGACAAAGAATCACATGAAAAATTATTTCATTATTCTCTAATAAACACACGTAAACAATACAAGTTAATATAATGTTTAGCGTTGGAAATATTTAGTTTGAAACAATTGTTCTATTTCAGGCAACATCCTGTAAAAATCAAACAAATGTTTTACTTATACGGTAAAAAGAACAATAAGCTTTCTTTAGAGTCTAAAGGAAGCTTATTGTATCGGAAGATTCCTAACTCACGTCTTGAGATTGAGAAAAGACAGTCATACGGACAGACGGACAAAAGTAAGAATTTATAGGTCTACAATTTTTTCAAACTGTAACTCAAAAAACGTTTGTAGCTGACACATCCTTTCCTTATTATATTAAAAAAAATGCCAAAACAATATATTAATTGCCTACATTTTATTAAAGACAGAAATTATATATATTTGTTATTTATATCTTTCCTACACTTTACCTTTACTTTCTTGGCTGCTGAATAACAGGGGAAATGCAGCGATCAGTCAAAAATGCAAAAGATTGTGGTATTTTCTGTCTGTATGGATGTTAGTTTTTGCATAGGTAAGTATATATGTTTCTCTGTATGTGTGTGTGTTAATTAAATTTCAAACTTAAGATCGGAGAGTTTAGAAATGAATATTTACGAGAAAGAACATAAACCAGTTAATAATATAAAAAGATCTAATATGCCAATTCTCCTTTAAAGTGCCAAATTAAAACGAACGTGTTCAGCCAGTCCTCGCTTAACGAGCGGTGAAACTTACAAGTTAGAACCTGATGTCCAGCGCGGGGAATCGCCTTTATCTGTCTGAATCTTGCGAACTCCCTTTTCTAGTGTAAGTCTCGTTCCCCCAGTCGATCATTATTAACTACAAGAAACGTAGACAGTTTCCAACACTATAGATTTCGTGTAGAAATTTCTACTTTATTGTCACCATTTAATGCAAGATGACGAAAATGAACAGCACGGCTTCAATTTTTCAAACTGTACTCAATAAATGATCGCTGCAGAGCCGACACGCCTTATTTCAGAAATAAGGTGGAACTATTGAATACTTTTGGTGAATTCGTGGACAAAGGAAATTTCTGCGTTATGGAATGTATCTAGTATGCTTAAATAAGTAAAATTGAAAGTAATTGTGCGTTAGAAAAGGTTTTTTAAATAGCAAATTTAGTATCAGGCTACTTACTATTTAAAATGCGGTAAAAAAACTCATTGAGCAAATAATTAGTACGCCATAAAAATACACCTTATGTTGTTGAGATAATTTATTTAATGCTAAACTTTAGTTAAATAAATTATCTCAGCAACTCTAAATTTATTTTGATTGTGCATCAAAACAATTCTGCATTTAATTGATAAATTAAAGCAATATCATTGCGGGTGGAATTTCAGAGGCGAATTAACAATTTATGGTAAACCTGTTTTTGAAAGTCATATAATAGAATTCATTTCGTATCTAACGAAAAATACAAAAAGTTTATTTAAAAAAACTTCAAACTTTTTAATTCGTGAAAATTTGAATTTTATTTTCACAAAAAAAACGGAAGTTTAACTTACGGATTATTGGTCATTATTATGATAAACCGAATGGAAAGTAAAAATGTGCTTTTCGATAAAGAAATATAAAAAATACGTAAAAATTACGTAAAGAAGGTTGCAGAAACGTACTACAAAAGGCACAAAAATGATTTCTTGTATGAATGAAACTGTCATCATTTGTAATATTTAGGGGAAAGTTGGGTAATGAAAAAGTGCAATGCAGCTTACTTAGGTACCTCGAAAGTGAATGGAACTGCGAATGTACGATTGACGTGGCAAAGTAGCAAATGTGATGATAATTTTGTGTGGCCATCAGAAGTAGAGTTTTTCCTTCTGTTTGCTGTTCTCGAGGTGATGGCTTAGAATATTTTGCAAATTTCCACAGAGAATAAGTATATAATTATTTTTAACTGTTAGTTTTAATCATTATATTATAAAATGCATATATTTACCTTAACATTTCCGCTTTTCGATGAATTTATAATATTCAATTAGGCCAACAGCAAAGCATCCGAATCCAACATGACGACGAAAGGTCATGACCTAAGCTACGTACAGTACAACAATGAGTGCTTTAAGTTGATATTTTACTCGTTTCCGTATTTCAAATAAAAATAAAAGACAAGAATCGAGCAGACAATAAAACATTGACAAATTCAAGAATTATTCCAGAAAATCACTAACTACATGCATTTAAGTAAAAATAAATTCATTTTTCGAACAAGAAACTTATATTAAACCAGGCAGTTTGCATCCGTAAAGAATTGACTGTAAGAACGAAATTATAATTAGTAAATGCGATTATTTACAAACATAAATTTATACTTTAGTTTTAATCGGTAATTACTTTTATAGTTGGCATTTAAATAAGTAAACAGATTATTTATTACGACCGATCCTGTCGTATTCGTTGTCTTTACTACGTTGCAAAAAACTGGTTACATTAATGAAAGTACTTACATTTAAACTGTCGTAATTACAAAATTCAAGTGTGAACATTGTAACAAACCATTTCCTCTCGATGAGTATTTGGCTTTTTCTTGTCACTTCGTCTTCTGCGATAATAAACGATGGAAACAGCAATAATCACACCTATTAATAATAACGAAGTAAGAACAGCCACTGCGATTTTCCATCGAAAAACAAACGAATCATTTACTAAAGATGTCAAATTATCTTCTGGAATTTCTCTGTATTCATTATTGGAAACAATATCGATGAAAGACAGAAAAGACAAATTTTTTCAGCAGTAAATATTGGAGAAATCTGCAAACTTCTGTTTGTTTCTAAGCAACCAGTCTTTAGTAAATTGCGAATGACAATAACAAGTCAAATCGTTTTAGGATAAGTAAAGTTTAAATTCTGGAGAAACGTCGATCAGATTCATTAAACCGACAGGTAATTCGGTTAATCGGTTTCCGTCCAACCACAGGAATTTGAGGTTTGGCAAAAGAACATAACCCTGAATATTACTTACTGAATTATTACTCAGACGCAGATGCGTGACTTTATTCCATGTAAAAAAATCGATATTTGACAAATCTTTTATGTAGTTATTACTCAAATCGACAATCGTCGCATTCGGGACGAGAACTTCGGGAATTCTGTCGATTCTTTTTCCGGAACAATTTACCACCACGTGATTATCTTCGGCGAAACATTCGCAATTCATCGGACAATAATTTCCTATGACTACGAACGATGAATTATCCAGCAAATTTCTATTTTCTTCGTAACATTTCGTGTTCTCTATACTCGAAAATATTGTATTTGCTACTTTTCTATTTGACTTAAGGGCAGAAACGAATTGCTGCAGTTTGTGATCGCAAGTAATTACATTATTACTTAAATCATAAGTCGGCATTTGAAATCCATATTGCTTGCCATCGATGTAAAGTGTTCTGATTTTACAATCAGACAGTGTAATTTGCACGCGATTTAAAGTGTAAATTGGCAATTTGACGGTTTCAAAACGATTATTTGAGAAATCGACTGCAGTCAAGTAGTATTCTGTCCAATTTATCATCGGCCATTGTGTCAAACCTGCATTGTTTAAACGGAGAGTACGCAGGTGCTTGCTGCTGCCAAAAGGATGCTCACCAGTAAGTTTAGTTAAATTATTGTTAGATAGATCGAGAAGCGTTAAATTAGTCAATGGGAGAAAGATAACTTCGTGTAAAAATGTCAGGCGATTTTGTGATAAATCGAGAATCTGCAATGACGACAAATTCTAGAAAACATTATCGGGAAGATTTTCTAACCGGTTTCGCTCCAACTCTAACACTTGCAGTTCAGAAAGTCCATCAAATATTCCTGCTGGAAGTGTCGATATTTTATTGTTCGCACAAGAAAAATTTCTCAGCAGTTTGTTATTTCTCAGGAGATTCGGCGGAAGATATTCAATTTGCTTGAGATTTAAATAGACGGTTTTCAAATGAATTAAGTCAGAAAATACATCTTCTTCGAGCGACGAAATAGAACAATTATAAGCAAAAAATACAGTCAAAGTGTATAATTTTTTAAAGAATCCGGATGGAATTTCTGTTATTCTATTTGTATTAATAAATAAATACTTAAAATTTGAAAGACCTTTCAGCATGTCAGTGGGTAAATCCTTTATTTGATTAAATCCTAAATCCAAAAAGTTTGGTGAGATTTCTAAAGACGAGTGGATGAATCGATTCAATTTTATTCTCACTTAAGTCTAGAATGGTAAATTATGAAGATTATAAAATAGATCTTCTGGTAAATCTCTTAACTCTCCATACGAGATGTCTAAATCGTAAAGATTAATTAACTCTCGGAAGGGTCTGTTCGGAAATGAAGTGAAGTTAGACAATAGAATACTCAATGAAGTCAGCGATGGAACATTGCGAAATGTTAAATTTAGAAAACCCGACGTCTTCACGTGTCGTATTTCGACAGATCGCAGAGAGGACATGTTACTAAACGAGGCGCTCTCGAAGTTTCGTTTAGACACGAATGGTGAGTACGATATCTGGACGCGTTCGATTGCATACTCGTAAGTGAATATTCCAAAGTCAATTCCCGACAGAAAACAATCTCTTACCTTTATTTCTTGTACATTTCTAACGTCCAAACATCGCATCAAACGAGAGTCAATCGTTTCCTGGCCGCACTCGGTATACAAGGACCGGTTAAACATTATAACAGCGGAAAATTTGCTTGATTGGTAGCAGCTGTTTGCCCAAGGCATACAAGAAGCTTTTCCCCAATGTTGCCAAAACTCTTGACAGGAATTTGCCACTAAAAATAGAAACGCCAAAAAGATAACACACCTCATCTCGTTTAATGAGTCTCCTAATTACATCGACAGACGAATCTCAGCACTATGATCTTCAGAAATCAATTAACAATTAAACAATTCTTATTATTAATATTCGCTATCTGTACTGTTGCTATGTTGACAGCACTACAAATTATAACGTCGGTGATATTGCATCTTCCTTTGCAATAGAAATATGGCGTATACAGTTTTTAATTTCCTCGTTTATGTCCGTTGTAGTAATAAGGACAAAATAAGCTTAACTTTAAATGAATATTTTACGGATAAAAAATTTGTTTTTTTACATTTATTACAAGACAATTAATCGTTTAAACAAATTGACATCGTGAATATAATACTCTTTCTCTTATTTTTCTAAGACGTATGTGAATAGTGTTAATCAATTGTGTTTTGTGACACAAAACAATGTTTCTGTCTGAATGTAGTTAAATTATTATAATAAAAATTTGATAAATGAGTACAAATATATTGGTTCAAATATTCGTTTATTGGATGAAATTTCAATGATTTTATGATGAAATATAAAATAGTTTTTGAAATTATTGATTCTTCATCTTACACTAATCTTTCGATAAGTAGTGATTGTCTATTACGTAGAAGTGTTTTTGGAACGTGTATTGCACGTAAATGTTGTTAGACAACGAGAAAGTTTTTACAAGTTCTAATAGCCCCTAAATACCTCTCGGAAGTAACGTAGAGTCGATATGATGAGCGTCGTCTGTATGAAAGAGGTAGGAGTCCTCGGTATCTTACAACCGGTGTCTTTTCCTGTTTGCTGGATCGAGTCGGCTGTATGGAGGTCCGGGAGTCGAGGTGGCACTATCAGCAATTAAAACTTCCTATGACGAATCGCCCCGAGCTTCCGATAGCTCGCACTTTTGATTTTAAGAGCCCCGTAAAAATCCGCGGGCTCGCAGAATAAATTAATTTTTCCAGCAATAAACTTAAATTGAATTAGGTACTTTGCATCGGAAAATGATTACCTTTGCATTGATATTAATAAGTACAATCACTTCGAAAAGTTTAGAATAATTGAAATCCATCACCCAATCTGCCAACCCGTAATTGGCGAGAATTGTGCAAAATATTACGATTAAACTGAAAGACGAGATATTTAGCCTTGTTTTTTTCCTTTATCTTTATGTGAAAATATCAATTTTTTGGACGGACTTGAAAAATTGCGATTATTTAACGGAACAGAAGTGGCGATATCTTCGAATATTTCTTCGCGACATCAACGGAAGATCGTTTGCAAGATGACGATGCAAACTGGACAAAATGAAGTTTAATATCACACAAGTAAAAATGCCAAAAGATAGATTACATCTTAAAATACAACGCGTTTGTATTGTCCCGGAAACACCAGACTTGTCTCTATTTGAAAAAGAATGATGAGGAGAATCTAACCCAAACGATAAAACAAATTTAATAGATAAATGTACAGAAATTGTGTCTGAAATTAGACTAGTACAATGGAAATTATTTATTGATAGTACATTAAAAAGAATTATTTATTTTGACACGGTCACAATTCCGGGGTGCGAGTTTTAATCATATTTCTAGTATCTTTTTAATGTAAAATATACGGATCGGTTTCGTACATCACTCTTTTCATTTAACAATAAAGTCGTGCCGGTCATCTATTTAAATCCTGTCAAAGAAGAAATTATTCGAATTGTAGTTACGTGACTTCCGATTTGCATCGCACCTTTCAAAGAAGTTTCCTGCTTAAACTCCCATCTCTTCGAGTTGGTTTGCCGAATTAAGCACGACTAGAAATAGGTCTGAAGTAGGTTCGGTGCCTTTACCCTCAAGATACCCTTTCGAATGGAAGTTTTCTTACTTCAATCTTCTTATGACGAAATATAAAATATTTCTTTCGGATTATTCTCATTTTTTCTCAAACTTAAAATCCTTTTGATATGTAAAAAAGACAGCAAGAATGCGTGTAATTAAAAAATCGAACGTTATATACGTGGATAGAGATACGAAAACAAAGAAAACACAAAGTGTAGGATGAAAATAGTAAATATATACAGTGTAAGTAATGTAAGAAGAAGACAATTAGAATTTGAAAAAGTTATTATAATAAGACAAACGAGTTGGCACCGTCTTTGTAGCAACAGTCGAAATCTTACCAAACAAACAGATTCTATTGTTTAACCCGTCGCAACAACGGTGACGATCGTCGTCGCCGTTAACGTCTGTTACTTATATTTAGTACTATCTGATGATCCAGACGTTGCTCGGGCAAAAATAACAACAGGAAAGAATAAGATTATTAGATTTTAATGGTCAAATAAACACCAATTGAAAATGCGGTATCTTAAATTCTTTCAGAAATAATTTTTCTCTCCCTCTAAGAAACTGTTGCATTCACAGCCGAGTATCAAACGGTCTTTGTCTAGTTACTTCTCACTAAGTAACTATCTAGCCAGCTCTGATTGTCGGCCGAAATCATAGCGTGATTTCGTGTGATTTGGGATAGTTTTGTGGACACTTTCTTAAATTCTTGTCTCACTGTTTATTTATCACTTTCCCGGTTGTTATAAGAGAGAAAATTATAACGATCCGGAAAAATGATCTCGTCGCAGATTTTTACATTTTTGGGCTTGGGATATCTTACGAAATAACGAAGTCCTGTTAAAATACAAAAGACTTCCATACGAAGAATATTTTTTGCCCATTGTATCCTCTGCTTCAGAGACGTGGATATTAAATATAATAGAAAATATTAGAATTAAAGCAATTCAAATGATGTTATTGAAGTGAATTTAAAGAGACAAAAAAACCACAGAACCGTCAAAGATCTTTTGTAGAAATTGCAAATTTAATGATAATTTTTCTGAATGAAAAAATGTTACTTCCGTTCGGGACGTTCTATACAGAAAATATTGTTTAATTATAGATGCACGAGATTAACTGATACTTAATTTACTGCTTTATTATGCGATAATGATGCATTTTATAACACCATTCGTAGTCAAAATGCATAAAAACGTATACAAAATTAATTATTAATAAAAAAAATACAAAATTAATTATTAATAAAAAAAATACAAAATAATAACGATTTACGAAAAATTACTCATTAAAGCGATCAAACACGTAACGTTTTAATTATTCAAATTACACAGTTTGTCAGGTAAAAACATTACAATAAATCACTTCGTCTTCGTTTGTCTTGGACACTTTCTAGACATTTTCTTTTCTGCGACAATAAACAATGGAAACAACAATAATCACACCTGTTAACATTAGCGAAGTAAGGACAAAGACATCGATTTTCCATCAGAAACAGAACTAACTTTTTCCAATCAATATTCTTTCGAAGAAGAATAATTTACTGAAAATGCCAAATTTATTTCTGAAATTTCTGTGCATCTGTCATTAGAAACAATATGGATGAAAGA
Organism: Centruroides sculpturatus; assembly: GCF_000671375.1. Classification (NCBI taxonomy): domain Eukaryota; kingdom Metazoa; phylum Arthropoda; class Arachnida; order Scorpiones; family Buthidae; genus Centruroides; species Centruroides sculpturatus. The sequence continues at coordinate 30,858 of NW_019385722.1, read as the reverse complement.
CAGAAAAGACGAATTTCTTCTGCAGTCAATATTAAAGAAATCCGCAATCTTCTGTTTGTTTCGAAGCAACCAGTCTCGATTAAATTGCGAATTACAATCGCAATTCAAATTGTTTCGTGATAAATATATGTTAAATTCCGGAGAAAGGTCGATCAGGTTCATTAAAACGAAAGGTAATTCGGTTAACCGGTTTCCGTCCAACCACAGCCATTTCAGGTTTGGAAAAAGAACGTAATCAGAAATATTACTTATTGAATTATTACTCAAACGTAAATGGGTGACGTTTTTCCACGTCACACAATCGATATTTGACAAATAATTTATGTAATTATTACTCAAATCGACAATCGTCGCATTGGGGACGAGAACTTCGGGAATTCTCTCGATTCCCTTTCCGGAACAATTTACTACCACGTGATTATCTTCGGCGAAACATTCGCAATTCATCGGACAATAATTTCCTATGACTACGAACGATGTATTATCAAGCAAGTTTCTTTCTTCTCCGTAACATTTCGTCTTCTCTATATTTGGAAACATTTTACTTGCTACTTCTCTATTTGACTTAAGGGCAGAAACGAATTGCTGCAGTTCGTGGTTACAAGTGATTTCATTATTACTTAAATCATAAGTCGGCATTTGAAATCCATATTTTTTGTCATCGACGTAAATTGTTCTGATTTTACAATTAGACAGACGAATCATCACGCGATTTGGAGTGTAAATTGGCAATTTGACGATTTCAAAATGATTACTTGACAAATCGACTATAGTTAAGTTGTATTCTGTCCAATCTATTATCGGCCATTGTTTCAAACCAGCATTAATTAAACGGACATAAGTTAGATGTTTGCTGCTGCCAAAAGGAGGCTCACCAGTAATTTCAGTTAAGTTGTTATGAGATAAATCGAGATTCGTTAAATTAGTCAATGGGAGGAAGATGTTTTCGTGTAAAAAACTTAGACGATTTTGTGATAAATCGAGAATCTGCAATGACGACAAATTCTGAAAAACATCTTTGGGAAGATTTTCTAATTGGTTTCCCCGCAAGTCTAACTCTCGCAGTTCAGAAAGTCCATTAAAAATTCCTGTTGGAAGTGTCGATATTTTATTCAACGAACAGGAAAATCGTGTCAGCAGTTTGTTATTTCTCAAATGATTTGGCGGGAGATGTTGAATTTTGTTGAAATTTAAATCGACGATTTTCAAATTAAATATGTCAGAAAATACATCTTCTTCGAGTGAACAAAGGGAACAACTCCATGTAGAAAATTCAACCAAGTTGTGCAGTTTATTAAAGAATTTGGACGGAATTTCTGATAATTCTTGGTTTCCACTAACAGAAAATATCCTTAAATTATAAAGACCTTTCAACATGTCACTGGGCAAATCCTTTATCCGATTCCATTCTAAATCCAAATATTCTAATCGGGTGAGATTTCTAAAGACAAGTGGATGAATCGATTCAATGATATTAAAACTTAAGTGTAGTTTTTTCAAACTGCAAAGATTATAAAATAGATTTTTGGGTAAAACTCTTAACTTTCCATTCCTAATGTGTAATTCGGAAAGATTAATTAACTCACGGAAAGGTTTGTTCGGAAATGAAGTGAAGTTATAGTCATCTATTTCCAGTAAAGACAGAGATGGTACATTATGAAATGTTAAATTTAGAAGTTCCGACGACCTCACATATCGTATTACGACTGATTGCAGAGAGGACATGTTATTAAACGAGGCGCTCTCAAACTTTTTAATATACACCAGTGGAGTGTACCATATCCAGACGTGTTCGATTACATACCCGAAAGTTAATATTCCAAAATCAATTCCCGACAGAGAACAATCTGTAAATGTTATCTCTTCTACATTTCTAACGTTCAAACATCGCATCAAACGAAAGTCAATCGTTTCCTGGCCGCACTTGATGAATAAAGACTGGTTGAATAGTTGAACAAAAGAAAAGTTTTTTGATTCGTAGCAGCTGTCTGCCGATGATGACAGGCAAGAAACATTTCCCCAATGTTGCCAAAACTCTTGACAGGAATTAACCNGGTTGAATAGTTGAACAAAAGAAAAGTTTTTTGATTCGTAGCAGCTGTCTGCCGATGATGACAGGCAAGAAACATTTCCCCAATGTTGCCAAAACTCTTGACAGGAATTAACCACTAGAAATAGGAATTGCAAAAAGATAACCCACCTCATCTCGTCCAATCAGTCTTGTAATTACATCGACAAACGAATCTCAGAAGTACGATCCTAAGAAATGAATTAACAATAAAACAGAATTCTGAACTCCTAATAGTCGATATGCTTACTGTTGCTACGTCAATAACGCGATGAAGTGTGATGTCAGTGACATTTAATCGTCATTTCCTACAGAAATATGACGTATACAGTTTCTAATTTCCTGGTTTATTTCCGTTGCTGCGAAAGGAACAAAATAAGATTAATTTTAAGTGAATATTTTACAAATAAATAGTTTGTTTTGCTCATTTATTACACGAGAATTGCTCGTGTAAACAAATTGATATTGTAAATAAAATATTATTTTGTGAAGTAAATATTAATGTGAAGTAAATTTAAAATGTATTCCTTTCATATTTGTTAATTGTTTTTTAATTCGTGAAATTATAATTATATTAATACGAAATATAAAATATTTCTTGCATTATTGATTTTTTATGTAAAAAGTTACAGAAAATCAAAATACTTTTATTTGATAAGTAAAGAAGACAGCAAAAATTAATCAAATGGAACAGAAATGATTTTCTGTTTGAATGAAACTACAATACATAGATACAGAGATACAGAGATACATAGATACATAGATACTATACATAGATTTTTGTCATATTTAAAGCATTTAATTAAGTTAATAAAATATATGATAAATGCGAAACTCTGGCAAATAATTTAAAAATATTTAAAAATGAAAATAAATTTAATCTTTGAGTAAAAAACTTAAAATACATTAGGCAGCTTGCGGCCGAAAATAACTAATTTTTTACAAGATATTATCTATTTGACAAATGTGACGAATTATCTATTTGATCATTCGTTAATTTAATTTTAATCCTTTAATAAGTATTGATTGTTTTTATTACCTATAACTGTTTTTTGAATGTGTTTGTACGACATCACAGACGAGACGTAAATGTTGCTAGACAACGAAAACACTTCAATCGATAGCATAAATTACGTCATCATTGGATACATTACGTGTCGAACACGTCGAACTCCGTACGTTACTACACAAGTTCGAACGAGACTGTCGAAACGGAAGAAACGTCACTGGCTACGGTTTGTTCGGTAGCTGTGATGTAACACACCAGTTATGAAACGACAATTTTGTTCTTTGTTTTTTAAAATCGAAAGATTTGTGAATGAATGTTTACCAGGAAGATTGCAATCCCGTTCATTTTCACTTTGAATATAAAAAGTTTCTGTAGGCCAATTCTCCCTTAACGTGCCAAATTAATACAATCGTGTTTGCCCATTCTTCGAGTAACGACTGCTGAAACTTAAAACCTTCTCTGCGGCACGGAGAATTTTTTTTTCTAGTGTCTGTCTCGATTCCCAGCCGGCCATTATTTACTACACGAAACGTCGGCAAACCAACACTACAGATTTCGTGTATAAATTTGTAAAACTGGTGTAGACATAAATCTCACGAATTTCTTTTCTTGTCTTTTAGATAAACTTTCCTGGGGTTTCTGGACGAAGAGGAAATTGGCGTAATTCCAGTAAACTGGGCGTTGTAAAGATCCGTATCCTCTGCGCAAATCCTATACAAAGTTAACATTTAATTAAACGTAAGATTTAGTTTATGGAAACGTATTAATTGTTATTTTAATTAATTATGGACTGCATTACGACACGTAAGTTAGGATAAGAACTAACAGAGAAGAAAATTCCTCTGATAATGTTAACAATGAAGACGAGTGAATAGAAAGAAATTTCGGGGAGGATCTGTCCGTGCTGTATCTTCGTTATTAACTTATTTCTTTCTTATAGGTAAGCTATTTGCTTATTTTTGGTTGTTTTATTTTTATTTATTGGTTTTTTGAATTTTATTGACAGATGCTCCCAAACTTTAACTTTAAACTTAAACTAAGTATTACATTTGATTTTTAAATCTTTAATAAAATTATATCTGAATTGTTATTTATTTACTTTATTATCGTATAATACGTTTGTGATTTTATGTTCATTGTATCTAAGTGTTTTGTTCTTTGGAGATGGCTTTGCTCTCCGCATCAAGGAGTGTATTCAGTATGCGTAATAAATAAAATAAATAAATAAATAAAAAGAAATTTCATCTTCGGAGAATAAACGCCTAACAAACGAAGGAAAAAGAAAAATACAACAAACTGCCATTTCATTAACAAATGACAAATGTAACGATGAAAGTCGTCGACATTAGGGAAACATTTTCTGTTTCCTGCTGTCGTTTACCTTGGAATTAACTCACTTACAAGCAGACGGCAGACTTTCGCTTGAACCTGAAAATACGCAAAATTTGATAGAGAGGTTTTAGAAGCAGAGAGCAATGTTAAATTTACAAGTTCCGACGACCTCACATATCGTATTACGACTGATTTCAGAGAGGACATGTTATTAAACGAGGCGCTCTCAAACTTTCTAATATACACTAGTGATGTGTACCATATCCAGACGTGTTCGATTGCATACCCGAAAGTGAATATTCCAAAGTCGATTCCCGACAGAAAACAATCTGTAAATGTTATCTCTTGTACATTTCTAACATCCAAACATCGCATCAAACGAAAGTCAATCGTTTCCTGGCCGCACTCGATAAATAAAGACTGGTTGAATAGTTGAACAGAAGAAAAGTTTTTTGATTCGTAGCAGCTGTCTGCCGATGATGACAGGCAAGAAACATTTCCCCAATGTTGCCAAAACTCTTGACAGGAATTAACCACTAGAAATAGGAATTGAAAAAAAATAACCGACCTCATTTCGTCCAATGAGTCTTGTAATTACATTAACAAACGAATCTCAGAAGCATGATCCTGAAAAATGAATTAAGAATAAAGCACAATTCTTATCTCCTAATAGTCGATATCCTTACTGTTGCTACGTCGACAACGCGATAAAGTGTGATGTCAGTGACATTTAATCGTCATTTCCTACAGAAATAAGACGTAGACAGTTTCTAATTCCTTGGTTTATTTCCGTTGCTGTGAAAGGAACAATATAAGATTAACTTTAAATAAGTATTTTGCAAATAAATAGTTTGTTTTGCTCATTTATTACACGAGAATTGATCGTGTAAACAATTTAATATTGTAAATATAATATTGTTTATTTTCTTTGTCTAAGACGTATCTGAATGGTGTGTTTTGTGACACAAAACAATGTTTTTGTCTGACTTAACTTAAATTATTATAATGACAATTTTATTACTGAATGTCAAGTAAATATAAAATGTACTCCTTTTATATTCGTTAATTGTTTTTTAATTCGTGAAATTATAATCATATTATGACGAAATATAAAATATTTCTTGTGTTATTGATTATTTTCCTCTAAAAATTTACAGAAAATCAAAATACTTTTGACTGTTTTTTACTGTTTTCTTTACTTATCGAATAAAAGGAACAGAAATGGTTTCCTGTGTGAATGAAACTTCAACCGTTTGTCATATTTAAAACATTTAATTAAGTTAATAAAATATGACATAAATGAAAAACGCTGGAAAATAATTTATAAATGTTTAATGTAAATAAATTTAATCTTCGAGTAAAAAGCTTAAAATAAATTAGGCAGATTGCGGCAAATACTTAATTTAAAACAAGTTATTAGCTATTTGACGAATGTGACGAATTATCTATTTGATAATTCTTCACTTTACCGTTGATCCTTGAATAAGTAATGATTGCCTTTATTAGGTAGAACTGTTTTTTTGGAATGTGTATTGTACGTCATCACAGAAGAGACGTAAATAGTGCTAGACAACGAAAACATTTGAATCGATAACATAAATTACGTCATGATTGGATACACCACGTGTCGAATTACGTCGAACTCCGTACGTTACGACACAAGATCGAACGAGACTCCGAAACCCAAGAAACGTCACTGGCTTGTTCGGTAGCTGTGATGTAACACGCCAGTTGTAAAACGACTACGTTGTTCTTTATTATTTAAAATCGAAACATTTATGAATGAATGTTTACCAGGAAGAATGTAAATCCGTTGTGTTCACTCCGAATATAAAAAGTTTTAGTAGGCCAATTTTTTTTTAAAGGGCAAATTAATATATTCGTGTTCGGCCAAAAATGGCCGAACACGAATATATTAATTTGCCCTTTTATTAATTTTTCGATTAATTACCGCTGGGAACAAAAATCTTTTCTGCAGCACGAGGAATTTAATCTAAGTGTCGATCCTAGTCGGCCAATATTTACAACACGAAACATCGTGTATAAATTTGAAAAACTGGCGTGGACATGAATCTCACGAATGTTTTTTTTTTTTTTTTTTTTTTTTAGCTGGGCTTTTTTGGGGTTTCTGGGCGAAGAGGAAATTGGCGTGGTTTCGAAAAACTGGGCGTTGTAAAGATCAGTCTCCTCCGAGCAAAGCTTATACAAAGTAAACATTTAATTAAACGTAAGATTTTGTTTATGAAATGAACGTATTAATTTTATTTTAATTAATTATAAAACTGCATTACGAAAACGTAAGCTAGCGTAAGAACTGACAGAGAAGAAAACTTCCTTAGATAAAGTTAACAATGGAGACAAGTGACAGGAAAGAAATTTCATCTTCAGAGAATAAACGCCTAACAAACAAAGAAAAAACAAAAGTACAACAAATTGCCATTCCATTAACAAATGAAAAATGTAACGATGAAAGTTGTCGGCATTAGGGAAACATTGTCTATGTTTCGGGAAGCGATTATGCTGTCGTTTACCTGGGAATTAACTGACTTACAAGGAGACGGCGAGACTTTCACTTCTCTGATTTGAATGAAACTTATTGAGTGCCTAGTCTTAAACACAAATAGCCTCTTGTACAACTAATAGGAAGCATTTTTCCAGCGCTTCCGATTAAAACGGGCCATTGAAAATTGACTGTTGAGCTTATAAGTATGGAAATTCCGTCTATTGTAGAAATTGCAATAACAGAGTCTATCTAATCTAGACGCCGGAACTACGTAATGTGGGCTCTATTCTAGGCGAATTCAGTTTATTTGTTTAATATACAACATAGTTATTATATTACTGTAGCGTATCATTAGCATTATTATTATGTCGGTCACCTCGTATAGTATACAAGAGTCGGCGAGAAAAAAGAACATCACTTTGTAGGGAAAAAGCCCGAAGGACGGAACGAACGGCAACGCAGTTAAAAGAGTAGCAGCACCTGCGAAAGGAAGAAGAGGAAAGAATAAAAGTACGTAAAAGAAAGTACGTTTCATTGTAAAGGGGTCATCCCTATTGACTAGGAAAACGGATTAGCTTACTCGTAGGAATGATCAAAATTTACAATTAGGTACTGGTATATCTTTCCAGCAGTGCTGTCGTTTCTAGAGTAATTTGAACCTCCCGGGGCACAGTTTAGGGTAGTGTTATATTTAAGGTAAATCTAAGGAAAAACTGATCTGTGATCTGATGCTTTTATTGTAAAAGTTTTATTGCACACTTGTAGAAGAAATCTATGCCAGATTTTATTTCAGTAATGACATTTTTTCATATTTGCTTTCGTTTGAACCTGAAAATACGCAAACTTCGACAGTGAGGTCTTAGGAGATATTGTTTTAAAATGTTAAAGTTGATTTACAAGTTGTAGACAACAAATAGCGTAAACAAGCCCTACCTAACTCAGGCTTAAAATGTCACACTGTCTGATCCTACTGGTCAGAAATATTTATTTTAAAAAATGCTGCTAGAGAGTTTGTTTTAAAATCTTGAAAAATTGTTGGCTTTATTCACGATATATTACACATCCATGAAGCAAATATTTAGTCTACTTCGTTTGTGTAAGACATTGCACGGATATTCTTTGAAAACTGAAACGATTTGTAAACTATTGCATGCACATATTGGTATTCAAGAAAATATTGAATACATAGTTATTATATTACTATTGTTCAAAACAAATGTTATGACTTAAATTTATATGTGTGAGACCGAGCCTTTGATTTTGCTATATTTTACAGAAATTTTAAGCTTAATTTTTTTTCTCGATCGTTAAGAAAACATCGCAGAATAAAAGTATTAAATGTGGTCTTTCTCATCAACAACAGCTAAGAAAGGATAACAATTTACGGTTAACGGAATGAGATCGTTAACATTCGCCCGCATAAACAGGATGAATCTACCGTTGCACGAATCAAAGATTACATTTTACATTCCATTTCGATACCTTGTATTTATCTCTCTGGATCGCCTCTGATCCAACACTTGCAAATTTAACTTTTGTTTTTGACAACGCTCGATCACACGATAATTTTCCCAGGCAAAAACGAATATAAGGCTTATCCTCCCTATTCGGGGCAGTCGTCTCAGAAATTATTTTTACTCTTTGCACCAGACAAACCAACATGTCCAAGCTGCGCTCGTCTCCTAGAAATCCTTTAGGATGAGCAGATTTTCTTCGAAAGTTCTCCAACAAACTCAAAGCAACAATTTATAAAAAATTTTTCATTAAACGTCAAACTCGCAGCCCTTGAATTGTCGCAATTACAGAATATGTCGGATGTAAACATTCTAATAAATCATTCCTTCTGCCTTAGTCTTTGGCACTTTCTCGACAATAACCACACCTAATAACATTAACGTAAAAATAAAATATTAAATTATGTAAATTAAGGTTACTTAATTTTATATTTAATTTACTTCTGTTATTATTCCAGCTCATGTTTTTATACTGTTCGAAGTCAAAATTCTTTTAACTCCAGTATTTTAAATATGTTATCCCAGCCATCACTGTATTATCTTAGGTATCTATATATTTTATTGCGTAAATCTTTCTACGCGTATACTAAATATTTCAATACATTCTGTAAATCTCTACGTCTTTAATAATTTTTTACCCATGTATCTGTTACAATAGGAGTGCAGATTAAGCCCGAATTGCATATCCTATTCTATCAATAAACCGGCCTTTTTCGAAATCTTCCTGTGTGATTTCTTCTCAATGGCAGCCTCGTGCTAAGGAAATACAGAAAAGGTGTGTACTTCCCCTCTTTTATCTTTGTTGAAGATTCGAAACATATTACATAACAGATAATGTTATTATCGTTTTATTTATTTTTTTATCAATGATAATTGTTACAGCTTTTTATATTTGATAATTTAAAAAATTATATTTAAATGTAATTTCGATGGTGGTGCAAGAATAGAAAGGTTGAGAAGTAATCGGGTAAATGTTCTATGTAATTCTCAAAGGGCTTTTAATTCAATAACAATCACTCACCCATGGCGGAGTATTTAAAAACATCGAACACAGGCGAACGGTAGCGTGTTCGAGTCCTATCGATGGGCGGAATGCGTGGGATTTTCCAGGCTCGAGTCACGTGTGTAACGGAAGAATAGGGACCAGATTCACGTAGAAACTATTAAGGGAAAGTGATCGTCCTAGTGTTGAATTGTGGTAATTCTGACATTAACACCGAATAAAAATGGATGTTTATAAATAAACCGTTTGTTTTCTAAAAGTGTTTTATCGACCGATTAGAAATAGAAACGAATTTTAACATTATTATCTTTATTTAAATTTCTGGAATTAAACAAATACAATGAATAATGCTTATATTGATGATAATATTCTCAGTGGCAATTAGCAGATCTAAGTATTGTTTACGTATACATTAAAATATTAAATTGCTTTTATAAAATACAAATACAAATTAATATTTACGATAAATGCCATTACATACGAAACTGGTAAATTGAAAATTTGTGTTATTCCATTCTTCGGATTTTCATTTCAACCCACTCTACTTGTATATATTCACCATAAATATGCCATATCATTCCGCCGGTACACTTGTAATTTATGTTTTTATTGTTGACACTTAGATGCGTATAACAGGATTCAGTTGATGTGACCCACCATCCGCCGTTCTTATTATCTGAACAGACTCCGATCCACGGTCCATTATCGAATGTGCTGAATCTGTTATTTTTAACAATACTTAAAGAATCACCTGCGTGTTAATGCCGCGCACTCTGAAAACTAACGTATTGAAAAAGTAAAATACATAAATATCTCACCTATATTTCCTTCAACGAAGTTATCGAACGTCAATTTGTATAATTCGTCTTTGCTTCCAACTTTAAAATTTGAGTAAACGGCGTAATAATCTCCACTTTCTCTAAACTTTACCATGTTAATTCTCAGCATGTAATTTCCTTGAGCCGTTAATGAATGTATTTTGTCCAGTCCTAAGTCAAATATCTTCAATTAATCGCTCAATTAGGAAGCATTTTTATATTTCTGAAGGTGCTTACCTAACCAAAATCTTTCGTTTAATTTTCCGAAACCTTGGCTGTAATTTGTCCAGTTTCTATAAAAATAGTCATGCAGATTACCATAATCTCCTCTTCTCTGGAATACCTTAAAATTTTCGAAATTTTTCTTATCAGTGTTTCGTTATAATTATGTTAAAGCAATCGAGAAAATCGCTTAATTTGGGGAGATCGGGGCAACTTCGGCATGCGGGGCAAGTTTGTCAAGCGCTTTTTTTAAAAAACGAATTAAAAGGAGACTTTGGTTATAGGTTAGGCAGTTGAGTTTTATTGGTGGCTTGTTGAGTGTAGTGTTTTTATTGTTCTCCAAAAGCGTAGTCGAATTATCAAGCAAATTTTCATTTTCGTTGAATTCCATATAATATTTTTTTTCCATTTATATTGAATTGGCAGGTTTTGTTATAATTCCATGATAACGAAAGTTACTTTTCCTGTTAGAAGGATGTAACTTCAACTTATTCACGTGGCCAGATCGTGGCTTGGCATTCTGTTCTCAGGGTTGTACTTAATGTTTCGAAATCATGACTAGCGGGGTAAGATCGGCAACATAAAGCCACATTAGAAGCAAAGGATAAAAATCAAACAGATGATAAATGAAAACATGTTTGCATTTGTTATTCATGTATATATGTCTTTGAACTTGCATTTCGTTGTAATAATATTAAATGGGTGTTGGATTTGTATTTCTTTGTTTTAATAGTGAATTCCAACTTATACATTGTTAATAACATAATTTTATATACGTGCCTATCTTGCCCCATTACTGTTGCCCCTATACCAGGGGCAACTTTAATAAAAATAATTAAAATAATTACAACTTTACAAAAAGAGAGAAGTTGCCGATCTTGCCCCTATACCCGGGGCAACTTCGTCAATTTCTCTCTTCTTGTAAAGTTGTAATTATTTTAATTATTTTTATTTCCAAACTGATTTTAACCAGTTCTATAGTAAGGTAACATTCCAATAGACAATATGCAAAGCTTTTTTTTTTCAGTTTACAGCAGTATTTATTACACAAAATTTAAGTAAAGCTTAACATGCCGATCTTGCCCCGATCTCTCCTATATAAAACCCGATTCTGCAATACAGTGGTTATGCGTACTGATGTGTCCAAATTAGTTTTGCAGTGTTTATTTTGGAGTATTATTACGTTAAAAAAATTTAAGAGTCTTACTGTCCATCCTCCTCCGTCCTTTTCCATGTCGCAGTACACAGGGAAAACAAAGAGGTTCGTTTGTTCTTCCCTTCGGACACACTGTGTAAATTCCGGATTCCTCGACGCCGGTTTCCTTCAATTCTTCGCAGTCAATGGGTTCGATAACTGCACACAAAAGAGTTTAAGTAAATCATAAAGGCTTTTATAAATAAAGCGAACCAAGAATATCTTACCGTCATCTTCGACTGACGTATCCCTCTTGTGACAAAGCACCTGTGTCGAATACAGTAAGAAAATTACACCCAGACAATACAAGGCTCGCATGTCGAACGATTCGAGTGTTAATTAAGTGGAAGACTTGTTTGTTAATCTTTATATTTAAAAACGGAGAAGGAAGTGAGTTTAAAATGTGTGCGAGAGATAAGAATTTTAATTATAACAACTGGAATGTTAGAACAAAGTAAATATTAATGTATTTGAGACCAATTAGAAGTAATTAAAGTTTACCGTTCTGTATAATCACAACGATAATCGACACTTAATTTTATAATTTATTACTATTATAAAGAATTTTACTCCATTAAATTGAATTTTTTCTCGCAATTAGGGTGAATATTCAGCAAATTAATACGTATGAAAATCTGATAAAATTTATGTACAATTTATGTACTCTTCACTATGCTGGTCTTCAGTTTTAACATCTTTTAATTAAAACATCGTGTCACATCTGGTCCAGACTGAAAAACTCTATATAGAAAATCGGAGTATCCAAACATGTGCCTTTTACAGCTGGTTTGGATTTTAATCTATTTTACTCCGTTATCGAGAATAAAAAAGGACAGACGAATAGCGAGATGATTACAGACGGGCAGACTTACGAGAGTCTGAACGAAGTTTTTCAATATGAAAATTGCAGCTCGATAATCACAAATACTTTTTAAAGGAGCCAAACACCAAAGAGAATTATGAAGTTCCTAAAATCAAGAAATTCATAATATTCACGTGCAAAGCCTTTAACACAATGGAATTTTCTGCGTAAAGAACGGCATTTGACGAATTTCTTAACCGAGTTCGTAGAATTTCAAACCGATACGACATGTTTTTCAATTATATAAACATTAATTTATTTTTAACTTTAATGGAATCGGTCCGAAAAATATCGAAAGAATTAATCGGAAACAGCCAAATAAGTAATCAGTTAGGTAATTATATTAAGGAAGTACTTATAATTACGATCGATAAATATCCAATTAACGAACGTCATTAACGATATCACCATAAACAGTTGATTCTTACCGGAACAAACACAATGTCGATAAGAATTAAATCATTCCTTCGCAACGGGAAGTAACTAATTACTGGCGATCGGATACAAATAATTAACGTGAAAAATCGCATAAAGCAAAAGTCAAATTAAAAGTTATTATTAAAAATATAATTATAAAAATTATTTATTTTTACGAAAGTCTCATTAAGTAACAATTAACACAATATTTTTGACTTTGATAGAAAATATTCTGGTCTTCTGCAATAAAATTTTATTTTTTTATTATCTTACTTTTAATTAATTAAAACGTAAATTAAACAGAATTTCGTAGGAACTTGTTTGAGAATATTTTTAAATAGAATTTCTTTTAAATTATTGTTGAATACTTTTAAAAAATCAATTTATTCCTGTTGTAGGCCACTATTCAACCCAATTTCTGTTGATTTCGAGTTGAAGATAAAATTCTTATTGATGGAAAACAATCCTGGATGATTCGTAACAAATTAATTTACAACACTCCAAAAATTCCATCAAATACAATATAAATTATAATTTCCGAATTTTCGGAAGAAGAAATCCTCATCTGTAATGTGCCTGGAAGGCATACTTAAGTTTTTTGGTCAATAAAACAGAAGATTTAAAAGTAAAACTGTCCACTAGTTGCTTAATCTTCAGATCAGAAGAGAATATCCAAAAAATGAATTGAAAATAATTATTTGCTTTTTTGAATTTGATGTCTTAATTTTCTAAGTATTACATTACACTCTTTCTTTAAAAAATCTCTTTTATATGAGGATTTATTTATGTCCTCTGCTTTTTCGTCTTCTCGAACTATCCACAAGTTCTTCTTTCTCTTCAGTTTACGTTGTTCATTTAGAGTAAGTCGCCGGATCGATGATAGTCGGCGAAACGTGAGTCACTGCCGACATCATTGATTAGCACCTAATTTTTCCACCGGCACGGCTGGTCGTTGCTTGTTAAAAATCGGCCTTCAAAGATGGGGTAGACGTGATTCGACTGTCTAAATAAATGATGGAAACAAGATGGGAAATGTCCGGAGGAGTAAACGCTTGGCGATATATACGGGTCAAACGCAAACTCGCTTGACAGAGAAGGGTTAGTGACCATTTAATATAGGACTGGTAATGTCGCTACGATAGAAAGCCAGGTCCCGGTTACGTTTTAAAGAGAGAGTGGAAAGGGCTAAGAGAGTGGAAACTCCCTCTAGAGATGTGAGAGAGGTCGTGGGAGATTGTCCTCGCTCGCAAGCAGTGTGCGAGAGGAACGAATCCAGTTTCTGAATAAAGGAAAGTAATGGGTGTTGTAGCACTTCAGTGCCATCCGGAAAATAACGTTTAGGACTCTCTCGATGAGGGGGATGAGGCAGGGAGAGGCCCTTTCCGAGAGCGACTCACCGAATTCTGCGCTTGGGCATAACACCGAGTAAACCAAACCGAGCGGATTTTTTATCCCGGCCCATTTTGCCTGAATGAAAAGAATTTTTTGAAGAATCCCTGCTCAAAGGGCTAGTTCGGAGCAAAACAAACTCCCGTGGGTAGTCCACGTGAAGGCTGATTAGATATGGACGTCAAGGATACCAAGGGTCGTTTCTCGAGGAATCATTCCTATTTTATCAATAACTACAAAGACCTCGGTGAGGGTCGTAGTTTGGGAGAGAAGTCGACGACTGCGCTTTTTCCGGCCGGAAACGTCAAACTCCACTTTGCAGCCTGCGACCGAATGGCTGCCCGAGTCCGATTCATTCCCACGGGTTGAATGGGGTGTGGGGTGGAGACTTTCTAACAAACTCAAAAGGTGCGGTGGAGGAGTAAGGATAGGAGCCACCATAACGTTGCGCCAACAATTTCCAGCGCGGACAATTTTTTCATAAGCCCAGCTTGGCAGACAGAGTCGTACGGCCCTTCTGGGTCGAGTACAACAACGTAAACTCACCGGTATTTTGCACGCTCTATTTCTACGTGACTACCATTTCGGACGTTGGGTGGAACGGGTCCTCTGTGAATGTTCCCTGACTGGGTGGGAATCGGTTCGTCAGTCCATCTCTGAAATGTTGCAGTCTGTGTCAAACGTGGCCGGTGTGGAGAGTGGGCCAGGTTCTCGCTCCTCGATTCAAGACATCCAGTAATCCGAAGAATAGAATCCCTTTGACGGTTTACATCTTTAGAGTCTCCTAAAGACACTGGGTCGTGAGACGATTCTACTCTAGAAGGACTTGTGTGTGTAGGCTAATGAAATACATTTTTATAATAAAAATGTTTGTATTATTTTTTCGAAGCTCTTTGTTTGTATCCACTCTGTCTTCCACTGCTATTCAAACCCCAGTTGTAAACATTGGTATTATTCTACAAATTACATTTATCATCTAGAAAAAGACTATTTCACTAAAACTAAAAAACACTCTTAACCACGACCTTTTCTCGAATAAGATCTCGGGTTCCTCAGAGCAGTAGGCTACCACCTTGACTGGTTTGCCATCCGGCCATGGTACACAAAAACATAGATTAGCATGCATACATACAGAAATTACCTCCGGATTGTTTTTTTTTCATTTCTCGGTGTTTTAAGGTGTCGTAAGTCCAAAAATATGAAAATCTGGGAGTCATCTTATTTCCGGACCTCCGTACTATCCCTCTTATTATAGAAAGAAAAGTAAAAACCGTAATACAAAATAGATATGCGAAGTTGCAACAGCTGTCACAAAAACTGAGATATTTATTTGGAAAAAGCAGTTTTAAAAAATATAGAAGTATTTGAAGAATGCGATCATAAAGTGACTTCACGCTACAAAAGTTTGTAAAATTAACCTGGGCCGAAACATCAAAGTGCTTTACACTCGAGAATGGAAGAAAGTCGTCTTTAGTATCCAACAGTTTTCGGGGAAAAATTATTTGAATTGTAGTAACGTGACTTTTGGATTGTATTGGGCATTTTTATATAGTTAATCATGGCCATCTTCGTAACCAATAATCCAACTTTTCGAAAAATTTCTGACATTTTCTTATAGCACACAAGGTTTCTGGAAACTGCTTAATCTGTTGTACTAAACGGTTGCAAAATATCATTGTGTTCCGTTGGGATTACGGTTGAATTCGTATATCTGTATGTATGTGCTGTATATATAAATTAACTTATATAATATATATGTTTCTCTGTTTTCAGCTTTTAGCTCAATTTTTACATTAATTATTACCGCATCCGGTTCCGTACCGGCTTATCTAACATTTCATACATTGTTACACATGTTCATATACGAACTAATGCTTTGCAGTTTTTCCCTGAAATGTCCTAAAATATACTGTAATTTGAAAAGTTTGAGAAACGTTGATAACAGCATTGTACAAATGACAATTTTTAAAAATAATATTGATCCTTAAAAATTTTAAATGAAATTTCGTATCGTCACGCAACTATTAATGAACTCGGTTTTTATTTTAATTGCAAGTGACATAAAACAGACAACGAATTAAATTGTTTAATTAAAAGTACTCATAAATTTTGACTCATTACTGATCCGTAACGTGTAATTACTTCAATTGTTTAGTCAGTTTTATTTCTGCTTCGTTTCGTCACAGAAGGGAGAATCTTTCAGGTTTTTCAATAATTTTGTTTTATTGAAGAATTAAAATTATTCGTAAGTATTAAGATTGTTTTCAATATAAAATTTAAGAAATTTTTTACCCATAAATCTATAAATACGTAATATTTTTAAGAAGAATATCTGTAAAGATATCCCGTTCGTTATACAAGCTGGAATTTTACTCAATTATTTTTTTATTTTGTACAAATAAAATAAATATATTGAAAAATATAAAAATAATAAAAAATTATACTTCAGATGTTAATTTAGTATCAAAAACGTAAAATATTTGAGTAGCCCAAGACACAGCCAAAGATTGAAGCGCCACAGCACTGGCAAAAATTTAAATTTGCCGACTGCAATTCTTTTGGATGATTGACGTTTCGGATGATTGACTTTCGGAAAATCGACGCTCTACTGTATTACTATTACTATTAATAATAACATTAAGTAAAATAATAATAATAAATAATACAACTTGTTAAGAATTAGCACCATCCGTGGACAAGGGAAAGCAACAAATGTTATTATACAATTCGTTTTGTAAATATTTCATATATAATTTTCAGAAAAACTACTTCATTCGTTTTTTTCAAAATGGATATTTTGTGGAGATATTATATGAAAAGTTGAGCTTCTTCATTAGAACTACCCTGACTTTTTTCTACACAAACGACATCAAAGTTTTCACAGTTTCTGAATATTATTCGTCTTCTGTTTCAGTATATCCTGATTATATCGAAGTTGTAAGTAGTTTAAAACGAAAATATTATAAATATTCTACAGCAATAAATAACAATGCTAAACATTTCTGTTCCCTAAACACTGGGAATTTGGTCGTGGGTTCACGCCTCGCTCGGATGGGCTGGCTACGTGGGGTTTTCTCCACATCTGAAACGCCAGTTACCTTTAAAAAATCTCCCGAAATACAATCCTTTATTTACTTACAAAAATTATTAGGTTATTACTGAATATTTAATATACGAAAGAACAAGTAATTTTTGTCATAATATCTAAAGATAAAGCGTACAGGGCTGCAATTTTTGTCATTTATTTAATTTAAAATCTATGTATGTTCTCTATCTCAGATTAATACTCTTTTGCTCCTGTATACAAAACTTTTTCTGATAATAACAGAGCCATTTATGTTTGTTCCGGAGAAGTATTTAAATTAAAATCACATGACTTCCGTTCTAGACCGGAAGTTATGTGATATTAAGGAAGCCTAATATTCGAGGGATTGTGTATTAGAACATTTGCAATATATTAATGTTTTCATATATATTTTTTTAAAATTGCTTTATTTGCTAATTCATAATGTTTTCGACTAAAGTAGGGATTTGTAAGAAATAAAAGAAAATTATTATTTTTTCAATCAACTGACGTAATTTAGATTAAAGTTGATAATAGCAATTTTTATATCGATTGTTTTATAGTGTGACCGCTATCGGAATTGGAGTTGTACCGAATACGGAGTAACAAGAAACCAAAGTATTGAGGATCTGAAAGGAAAAGAAGTTTCTGTTTATGTCGGTTGGGTAATAATATTTATTTTCAATTTACCTTAAGAAATTTTCTATAAATATTTGTAAATAATTTCAATTAATTTCAGTAATTACATTTTCACGTTTGTATGCGTTAGTCAGAAGTATATTCTTATGAGAAACAGCTTAAAGTGATACGTGTACAGTGGCGTACAGTCATTGGAAGCGGTGATTGCGTTGCTTCCCTCGTATTTTCTAAAAAATAAATACATATTAATTTTAGTTATACAAAAATAATCGCGCAATATCTAACTATATAAAATTGCTTGTGTTGACTGACTGACTGAATGAATGACTCACTCACTGACTGATTCATCATCGCCCAGAGCAGACCGCTTAACCTAAAGAGGTGAAATTTGGTAGACAGTTAGAATACGTCATGGAAATGCAGATTTTTAAGAAGGGATTTTTCGAAATTCCTCCGCAGGGGTAGAGGAATAGGGTTAAGGCTTAACCGGAAAAACGGCTTCTACTGTACTATTTTAAATGCGATTTTTTGTTCTCAACTACGTTTAGTACTTAGGATTATTAAATTGATAACATTTCAGACATTTTTATAAACATTTTTATCTATTTCGATTTTAAAAATGTTCGATCCGTTTTAAATTGAAATTTGTTATTGCATATTGGTTCGATTATAGAACGATTATAAACGTTCCAGAATATTGATCAAATTGAAGATAGTTCGTTTGATTCTCGGCAATTCTCTTCAGCGGTAGGTGTTATATAACAATTACTATGGTTATTGAAATACTAAATGTAAATGGGGTTTGCTTGCAAAACCTCCGCGGACAAAGTTACGGGTAACAGCTAGTTTTATTATTTTTTTATTTTTTTATTTTTAATGAAAGGGGCGGAAGACCAGGACTACTCAGGGGTATCGCCTGGGTGAAAAGAAAAAGGGAGAAAGGATAATGGATGAGGGGGATAGACGTGTGATAGGAAAGATGGTGAAGATGAGAGAAATCGTCAGCGCAAACAACACAGTAATATAAATATGTGGACTAGTTTTATTATAATTGCATTATGTATCTTATTACAAATTTCTATACTACACGTGAAAAAAGATGACATTTCTGTTGTATATTCTAACATTAGTAGCGGAGTGGAAGCGCCGTATTGTCAGCTTCCAAACAGTCAGATTCGTGCATGCGCTTTACAAAGCACCAACCTCACCCGGTTTAGTCGGTGGAAGCCTAGAACTTCGGATGAATGCTACGCATACACCGCATCCAATTCTATCCGGGACCGGTTACGGGCTTTTAGCCGCCTGCAGCGCCGGCTAGATATTTGGCCGCCCTCGCCCGATCACGCAAATCGCGAATATATTTATAACTTAAACCAACCGATATGTTTTTACGATAGTTCTGTATAGTTGACGGAAGTTTAAAAAAATCCGTTAAAATATTTGATATTTTTATTCAGCTCTCCGATTTTATATTACTTACGAATTTCGATATTAAGCCAGTGATATTACGATTTCGTACGTCTCATCTTTAAGGGATGTAGAAAAAAACGGGTACAATGTTGTATAATGTTAAAAAAAATTAACCGTTACTTCGATAGCGTCATTTACAACTAGATTTAACGAATGAAAGAGATGCACCAGGTACATAAAAAGCTCTAGAATTTATTTTCCTTAAATTTACAATTTATGTATCCGATTTTCCTAAAGTTTGTCTTTCCACTTTTTGTTGTGTTGTCTTTTAAACATAAGAACTGTAACATAAAAGGTATTATAGGAAAATTGAGCCTATACCCTCAAATAAACGTAATTCTATTGTCAACAGTAATTAATATACTTTTTAAATTTGAATGTGGATTAAATATTATAAAATTTTCACTGTATATATATATAAATATATAGATTTAATATGTATTTTAAACATCTTACATCAGTAACAAACATGTTAAACAATTTTACGATAAAGTTTCATTTTGTGCAGTCGTATAATGGAGAGACGTCGTTTGAAAAGCGGTATCTGGATGTGTTCTGTACTGCCCTAAAAATAAGGTTATTTGTTTTCTTTATCGTGATTTATTTTAATTTGAAATTGTTTGATATATAATTGTTTCTTACAGATGTAAAGAAGAAGCTTTATTTCGGGTACACGTTAGTATTTTACGTTAAAAGTATATCTTTTCTTACGCAAGTCACTAAATTACCCTGATTGGTATGTTTATATTCCAGGATGAATTATCTTTGACCACAGAGGTCCGAATAAGAAACTACATGGTGTCTACGTCACCCATCTTGGATATTTCTACTGTTTTTCTTATGAAAGCTGGAAGACCGTTGAATAGAATTCAAACATTTTTCAAACCATTTGCCCTGACGGTAACTTTCTTTTTAAAAATTATAGTTTAAAGGTTTTCCTTTTGTAAATCACACAATATATTAAGTAAGTTTACATTGTTTTGATATACTTTTAAGCTTCCCATAAATTTAATAGGTGTGGGTATGTCTTTGCTCAACGTTGATTTTCTTCATTCTAATTGTATATACAGTTCAGAAAATAAAATCGCGGATCCATGGCAGAGATCCTCCAAAATTCTCTACTATTTGTTGGCTCGTTTTAATTTCTATCTTGAGACAAGGTGAGACGATTCAATGTGTATTATTTTAAAAATTAATTTATATTCTTATTAACTTGTTAATTTTTAAAAATAAAATAAATTACGCAGTGCTATATTATGAAAGTCACCAACGAGTTGCTTAACATTCCCGGCACCGATCTGTTATATTTTATTACAAAACTTTCTATATTTTTAATTATCTACAATAATTAAAGTGGTTTAATTTTCATGATGACTTCATGCTTTAAACTGCCCAAATGGTCAGTTTAAGAATCACTGATTTAAATGATGTAAATTGTAAATTATATTAATTTTCGTTATGATTTACAGGAAGGTTTCGTTATTCTGACAACTATACGACCAAAATGGTGCCGGATTATTTACAATGGTGCCGGACAATTTACAAATTTTACTCTATATTGTGTTTGTCAGTACAGTTGAACATATTAACTGATGTTTTAATTAAATTAAGACTTGGCAATAGTTTATATAAAACTTTATAAAATACACCAAAAATAATAAATTGATGTAACCATTTGCTTTATTCGTACTATTGCTGGTTTATGACTAAAAAAATAGTTCTTATTTACTTAAATTTGCTTCCTTTGTTCGATGTCTTATGAACAGTTGAATAAATACATATTACAATAATAGTAAAGTAATTTCTATGCTATACACAATTAGAATAATATGTGTNAGTGTCGCCTTCCTGTAAGCCTAGAAGTTTGACAATGGCGTTTGGAATGTCAGTGGAATCATGCCTGACGTTCCAAACAGCATTGTCAAACTTCTAGGCTTACAGGAAGGCGACAGTGAACATCCAACGTACACGTTGTCATGATGAAAACGTCAGCTGCAACCCCTCTATTGTTTTTTCTTAACTTGTTGATAGAGTGATTTTTCTCTTCTTTTTTTGTTGAAAATCTTATGTCCCTTCCACTACTAACTTCTTCAATACCAGTTTTTTTTCAAATTCATTTTCCAAAGATATTTACAGTTTTATCTTAATAAAATCCATTATCAAAGTTTTCTTTTTACTTCTACTTAACTGATAGATTTTCTGATATGGAGCTAAGTTGAATGAAGATGTAGTAACAAGATGTAGTACAAAATGGGAAATCCCATTTTTGAACATGTAAGATAAAAGTAGTGAAAAATGACTGCAATGTCTTATTAGTTAGCATAAGCCTAAAAATTGATTTTATCAGTGAAATGTAATTTTGAAGTAAAATAGTAAAGAATATTTTAAAATACCATGTAAACTTAAATTTTATTGTATAAAATGAAATCATTTCACATTTTTTCAACTGTGTTAAACTGAAATCATGCTATTCATGTACCATGTAAATTAAGGGTTAGATGTATATGCACTAAATAATAAGTAAATCAATTAACCCTAAATAACCAAACATTTGTCTGATAGACTGCCCACCCCTGCCAGTTTTGGGAATTTGAGATGTTCCCATTGCACTCACATCACCTCACTCACAGTACTTTCATAAATAGTAAAATGAGTTATCCCAAGGTAATGAGCACAGTTGTACACTTGCTACTTTTCATGATTTGCTGTAATCATCATCTAACAGTCGAACATTTAGTGATAACGTGCAGAAGTTTGCGTTAATACCATAATCAGCCAACGTGAGTATATAAATAATAAACATCACTAAGCCTGATGAGTATATGAATTACCAACAATCGACTTGAAAGATTGGGTTATAATTCGGCTAATTAAATGATTAATATACTTCTAGAAACGAAGACTTGCTCAGGGTCTGAATGGCGTAACTGGCAAGCACACTGCATGGCAAACTGAAGTTATGGGTTCAAACCCCACCCTGAGCCAGTTTTTTTATTCCAGAAGGTTCTAAATTATTTATCAATTTACTAAAAATTATAATTATTAATTTAGATAAGAGATGGCTCCTAACGCCTACCTCTAATACCAAATTATTTAATATCTAATCATTAATAATAGCAAATTTATAGCCCGATTAATTACGGCAGTCGCTAGCTTAAGTATCAATGTATCGGGCTTCGAGAAGATTATTATGCAGGATGTATCTAAATTGGTGTCAATAAATGTAGGGATGATGTGTTCTTGACACCAAAACACTACAAAAAGTTCTTATCAACATGGATCCGAAAATCCTTCGTTAGTTATAGGGCTTTTTGCTTATGGTACAGTTAGGGAATTCGATCCCGGTCCTTATTTCTAATCCCGGGATTTCGGGATTATACTTAGTCGATCCCGGGATTATTTCGGTATTGACGGTTAATAAAAAATAAGAAAATCTTACAGAAATCAAATCAAAATTTAGACAAAAATCAACATATTTTACAGTATACACCTAGCTAATTTAATCACTCTAACTAATCAGACTCAGAGTCAGACTAACCAGACTTAAAATCACTCAGTCTTCATGTTAAATTTATTCTTTTTTAAGCATCACTGAGATCTCTTTAAACTCACATAAATTGAAAAAACCTTTATGTAACAAACTATGCAAATAAACGTTGAAAATTAACAAAAATCTCTCTTAACATCGACTAAATAGACTAC
>NW_019385722.1:0-5486 GCF_000671375.1 Centruroides sculpturatus | reverse complement strand
GCGCCCGCGAAAATTCAAAAATACAAAAATGAAGTATATTACCAAGTAACCCAGTGAGAACTGCTTGCCTATCATTTTAGTTCAAAATACAAGAAGTTTTATTCCAAGCAAGCATCGCAAGCCCGCTAGGTTAATTTCTGCTGCTTGCTTGAAATAAAATTTCTCATATTTTATATTAAAATGATAGGCAAGCAATTCTGTTAAAAGCACTGGCACTGAACGTTTCGCTTCTTGCAGTCTATTTTGCAACTTTTTTAAAATGATGTCAATCCCGAAAATCTCGGGATTAGGAAAACTTAATCCCGAAAATTTTGGGACTGAAAAGTTGTTGGGATCCCGGGATCCCGATTTTCGAGATCCCGGGATCAAATCCTCTAGGTACAGTACATGCGAGGCATTTAACTCTTTAATGTAAGATTTTCGGACCCATGTTCACATGAAATTTTTGTAGTGTTTTGGTGTAAGGAACATATCCCTCCATGTATGAACACTAATTTAGATACACTCGGTATACCCTTCATGATATATAAAGATATCTATATCAGATTTAATTTCGTTGATAATAAGTTTCTAAATACTGTACTGTACATAACAATGTCAGTTCTTAATTATTAAAACTTAATTATCTTTAACTATGTTGCTGTAATTAACACTGTTAAACACGCATAAACTTCAATGCGAATATTACAAAAATTTATTGTGTTCAATTTCATTTATTAGACACTGGATCGGATACCAATAGACAACGATGAAATTTATTATATAAAAAAAGTCCATAGAAAGAAATTGGTATGAGAGCATAATAGGAATACTTGAAAGGCTTACAGACCAGATTTTTCGACGAAACTACGTCATGATTGGTTCAAAATGGGAATTATCTATGTACAAGTTGGAATGGGAGAAGCAAATCAAACTTCATCTTCCATCCGATATCCTATTTACAAATTTCCTCTCCATCCAGATCAACAGAAAACTCTTTCATTACACCGAGGAAGTTATCAGAATGTAAGTCGATGTAAACTTTATGTATTATTTTCTAGTTATATAAATTTTTGCTTTTTTAGGGTAAATATTATTCAGCAGAGTGGTTTGCCCGAAAAATATGCTCGAAATATTATCGAAAAAAGAAAGATTTACTCTGAATTCAATTCCTACGAAGACGAGGATAAATTGAACAGTTGTATTAAACTTGAAGACATTACAAGTTATTTATACTTCTTGTGTGCTGGTTACATTATTTCTTTCTTCACGCTTCTGCTTGAAATTTTAATTAACAAGATAATAAATCGGGGAGGGATCAGAAACTAAAAGGAATATAGTATGTTTGCTATTTCGCTTGTAATTACAGTTAAATGGATTGTTAAATGCTATATTCGTGCAATGTATTGTTAATCACTTCACTCGCAATTGAGGAGTTATGCACGAATTTCAAAATTTTCACGAATTTGTCATTAGAAATGAATTTAATATATTATTAGAAATGAAATAATATTGTATTAATTCGTATTGTATAATTTTAATAATAGTTAAAATTAAATTGATGTAATTTTAACAAGTAATTTCTTTAAGTGTCTCTCTTTCTGCTTTACTTGTAATAATAATAATAATTTTTTTTTATTCCTGTCTCGTTTCTATCGTTAGATGCAAAACGGTTAACCGTACTTTCTCCGGAATTAATAAATTTAATCTATACTTCTGAGGAGTTGAAGCTTTTTTTTTATCTGGAAACAATTGCAGATGTGACTATGAATCTCGTTTCACAAAGTATTGGTTGCTGAGGAACGTGAAAAATATCGGCGATTTCTTGAAGGTTTCCTGTCAAACTGATTCGTCTATTTCGTCTTTTACCGAAATTGTTTCCGGGATTTTTGCACACAAACTGAAAATAATGTAGCTTGTGTTGATGTATTGATAACCCGTGTTATTGTTCTCAGTCAGGGCAATGTTATTGATATGATTCTATTCGTGTATATCGTTTTCTGCAGGAGAAAAAACACCATTACAGAAAAGTACATTCATTCATTTATTTCTTTATTAATGCACACAATGGTACATGCCGGGTTCCGCAGTGAGCACTACCCGGTGATAACAAATTACAATAATAAAGATACAGATAGATATAGGTGTTACAAAATACATAATTAATTATAATATAAAGGTAAAATACACAGGAGTAATAGGTACACAATACAATAACACAATACAATACAATACAGAAAACACTGACGATCGAGCGGTGTCTCGAAGATAGTGCTTGGTGCGATTCCAGCTAAAACCCAGTCAAATTCGACACCAATACACAAAGTCCATCCTTAAAAATACAAAAAAGTACAGTAGACTCCTCTATAACACTGTTGATAATTCCGTATTATATGAATTCCATGTCATACGAGTCACTTAGATTTTACAAATACGTGTGCCAGGCTGTGAACAGCTCGCGTATTCGTAAAATCTAATTTTTTTACACCAATCATAACCTGTGTTTTAATTATTTGATCCTCATATTTTCATCATGCATTTAATTATTTGATCATCATATTTTCATTTGTTACATCAAAATTTCGATGTTTTGATCTGTACCTTTGCAGCAGAAACGATCCAGTTTTATCAAAAGTGATGTTTTGGACATTACTTAGGGGCCGTCCATAAATTACGTAAGGTATTTTGGGGTGGGAGGGGGTCAATGATTTCTTACTATTTCTTACTCAGGGGTAGGGGGTAATAAATCCAGTCTTACGTAATATTCTTAAATTTATTTTTTTTTATTTTGTTGAATCTGGAGTTTTGAATTTGGCTTTAATTGGGTGGTTTCTGTTAAGAACGCTCGTTGTACTAACGCCATCTCGTGTGACGTGATAATATATTAGACGTAGAAATGCAAAAAATAAACTTAGATGATGTTTACCAAAGATTTTTCAAGTCATATAAAAAAGCACATGCCAACAAGAAAAGTGATAACGTACAAAAAGATGCAAATCTAGTATGGACCGAAGCAAAAGCTCGATACGGCACTGATACAAACGGATTCAGTACTTTTATACAACAACGTATAAACCATTACGACACTCAAGATAAAAAAAGAAAAGTTGGCTTATTGTCATATTTTAGTAAGGTATGTTGTATATTAAGTTGCTTTTTATACTTTTTTGCTTTCTAATCAATAAAGTGTTATGAACTTGATATATATATACTGTAATTATTCTTTTTATGAAACAGAATAATTATAACCTAGTCAATCAAAAGAAAGAGTCTGAAATCGTTACAAAAATGATAACTAATTTGGCTCCTAACCATGATAATACTCCTCTTCCTATTGCAAAAAGCATCGATGTTGAGTGCACTGTTGGAAATAGTATATCTTCACCAAAAGCTTATAAAAAAANAAACGATTCCTTTTCGAGTCACGAGAAAGATCCACCTTGAAGAATCTACTTGACACCATCTGTTATTCTGGATGCAAAATGTTGATGGAACTTTGAAACTTGCGCTCATATTTTCCACCATTGTTGTCTAGTCTGTGACGTTTTTGAAATTTAACGACACGACGCGATGTCCTTTTTCGTCATTAATCTTTCCTCTTTTCAAAATTTCTATGTTCTAATTATGTTCATATGAGCGACTCTTCAAAGGTCCATCTCTACTGGAGGTCGTGTTTACAATTATTAATCGTTTAAAATTATTGCGTTCCGTTTACATCAATAAAGTTTTTTTTTTCTCTCGTCGTGGTTTCATATGACTAACACAACTAATTCGATCTTTGATCGGTTTTTAACAATAGACGATTTTTTCTAGTTTCGTTTTAATAAATTTCTAATAATAAATATTTAATTTCAATTCATTTTTTGGGGCCTCACACATTGGACCTCAACAATCTTAGACAGATCCAACCTTGCGCTCCAGTTCCAGAAGGTTCCAGAATAATGCCAGTACCACAAACTGCTAGGATATATTCCAGAAAGTTTCAGAAGCATTCCCTTATTAGAGATGGGTAATGTGACGCCATCTAGTAGGGATGAGGGATGTAAATCTGGTTCCTTTTTCTTTGAACTCGGATAACTTTTCCGTAGGTCAACCGAAAATCACCAAACTCTGGAAAAATATCAAGCAACTATGTAGATTTATATTTTAAGAAACAGCATCCAAAACTGCCAAAATACGCTTTTGTTATTAAGCATCAAAGAGGCGAAAGTCGACACTTCCGTTTTTTGAATATATCTTTTATCTGAGTCAATAATATTTTCCAAAAAGTAATTTATGCACATGCCAGAATTCCCCTGAGTATTTTGACACCAAAATCATCAAAATCTAACGTGGAATTTTTTTAAAAATCAGACAGTGACGAAAGTGAAAAAGCTACTGCAGAAGCCCAGGCAATTAATTTATTTAACATATTAAAATTAAATGATTTAAAACTAGAATATTTATAACTTCTATTCTATCCTATCAGCTTAGTTGTGTCCAACTCTCGGTCACTCTATGGATCGAAGCTCTCCATGCCTCTGTATCCTGCGCAGCCTCCTTCAATTCAGTTATAGATAATTAGTGTCACTTTTGATTGTGTGGAGCCACCGAATCCTTGGTCGGCCTCGCGCTTTTTCTCGCTAACCATCCCAGCTTGACCGCCTTCTCAGGGGAGCTGGTTCTCATTATATGACCAAAAAAAGACAATTTATGTTTGTTTATCTGGACTTCCAGTGAGATTTTCGGAAGACAGTTTTGTTGGTAATGCGCGCTGTCCATGGAATGCGCAAAAGTCGTCTCCAACAGTACATTCATTCATTCATTTCTTTATTAACGCACACAATGGTACATGCCGGGTTCCGCAGTGAGCACTACCCGGTGATAACAAATTACAATAATAAAGATACAGATAGATATAGGTGTTACAAAATACATAATTAATTATAATATAAAGGTAAAATACACAGGAGTAATAGGTACACAATACAATAACACAATACAATACAATACAGAAAACACTGACGATCGAGCGGTGTCTCGAAGATAGTGCTTGGTGCGATTCCAGCTAAAACCCAGTCAAATTCGACACCAATACACAAAGTCCATCCTTAAAAATACAAAAAAGTACAGTAGACTCCTCTATAACACTGTTGATAATTCCGTATTATATGAATTCCATGTCATACGAGTCACTTAGATTTTACAAATACGTGTGCCAGGCTGTGAACAGCTCGCGTATTCGTAAAATCTAATTTTTTTACACCAATCATAACCTGTGTTTTAATTATTTGATCCTCATATTTTCATCATGCATTTAATTATTTGATCATCATATTTTCATTTGTTACATCAAAATTTCGATGTTTTGATCTGTACCTTTGCAGCAGAAACGATCCAGTTTTATCAAAAGTGATGTTTTGGACATTACTTAGGGGCCGTCCATAAATTACGTAAGGTATTTTGGGGTGGGAGGGGGTCAATGATTTCTTACTATTTCTTACTCAGGGGTAGGGGGTAATAAATCC
>NW_019385721.1:142373-168410 GCF_000671375.1 Centruroides sculpturatus | reverse complement strand
CTGCCATTATATTTGCCATCTGTCTCCCTATAAAAAAAAATAAAAAAGAAATTCTTTAAATTTTAGAAAAGCATAGAAAATTGTTGTCCGGTGAGTCACGTGTAATTTTATTTCCCAAGGGAAGAGTAAGATGGAATGATTTTCACCTGCCATTATATTTGCCATCTGTCTCCCTATAAATCTAACAAAGCCCAAGGCGAATTTCCTATCATGGACATCTACGATTCTCGCTAGTTTACTTATTTTACCTGCCAGCCAATTTCTATGTATTTCTGATGACAGAGAATTACCCGCCAGGACCAACCAACTTTTTATACTTTTTTTCGGAAATAAAATTAACCATTCTTAAAATATACCAGAATATAATACACAGAAATTTCATGTTTTTAAACCTGTAAAATGCTTTAAAAAAATGTATAATACTAAAAATATCGCGCTAAAAAATCATTATTCCGCTTGCATTCGAATGGGCAACATTGGAATTTATGATCCAGTATCGGTGCCATATTGGGTGCACCGAAAAAAAATAATTGATTTTAGATAAAAATTTAAATACTTTTCCTATGCAAAAATGCGTATAAAAATAGAAATTTAGCCGTATATTGACCGCTCTTTTGCTAAAAATTTAAAAGAAAAAATATATATATTAAAAACACGCGGAAATTATTCCTTTAATATAAATACGTCGGGAGCCATTAACCTAGATGAAATTTTAAAATAACTCTATAATATATATAAAGTTTAAATTTTATTTTAATTTTAAAGAATTATTTAATAAATTAAATACATTTTTCTGAAGATCGCGTGCGGTTTTCTCTAACTTAATCTAATCTGTACTGATTTTCGTTATTAATTTGGACATGCTCAACACACTTGTAATGTCTTGCAAAGTGTGATTTCATGCTTTTCAATGGTGATTTTACTGTCACGAAAGTATCCGATTCGTTCCATCACGAAATTATCTACGAACTTATTTGAAAAAGAAGTGGAGAGGGGGGAAAAAATGCACACAGACTGATTACTTGAGTTATATTCGTATCAAATTCGTTCATGTTGACACGCAGTTACAAGCCAGAACTCGATAGATACGCTATTATTAGATGATAAAATTCTAGTCTATGGTAAATGTTATCTATAAATAAGCTACTGAATAACTAAACTATTTGCAAAGAAAGATTTCGAAGCCGCTGTTTTATATTTTGCAATGGATTACTGGTTTCTGCTCTTTGGAATTTGATTCACTCACATCAAATATTAATTTTAGATTCGTGGAGTAATTTTAATTAGTTTTTTTTAATAAAGATTTTTAATAAGAAATTTTATCAAATATTAATTTGTCAGCGTAAAAATTGAATGCGTTTAAGAGTGATAGTTGTATTTCGATAGCGAAGAGTGCAATGAAAGGAAGATCGATATTCTGTACGAGAAAGGAACATGACAAGAAAGATTAGACGTTTCTGCGTAATCCAGTTAGTGATCAAACTCCAGAAAAATGTTTTTTTCCCCCCCTGCAAATATCCTGTTTTTTAATGTAACTTTTTTCACGTTGAGTAAATCTCTTGTTAAAGACGGATATGTTTAAACATTTGATTAGAGCTAAGATGTTGAATGGCTTGCAAAGTGTAGCCACAAATCTTAAGTTTTATAAACGTTTACTGTGTAAAATATACACGTGCCCTGTATAAACACACAGAAATAAGTCGTAAAATTAATTATAAAATCAAAAGTTCTAATTTAGAACCAAACTGAGTAAGCAGCATCGAAAGTTCGCTGAAATCTTCGTTAATTTCTACATAACAAAGTGCTTCAAGCGATTAATTTTACAGTTTTTCCAGTGATTTTTTTTCCACGTATGTATCCATTACAACTATAGAAATCAAAGCATTAACACTAAACAGAAGGCTCAATCAGATGAAAGGATATCACAATATCCTTTCAATTGTATACATTTAAAATAATGTATAAGTAGACATACGACCTATAAATGCCAAATATACGTGGAAAATATGCTTACAAGTTATAAAATTTTAACAAGATTTAAAGTAATCAGTTAAACTTAAAGTAATAAATGAAAAAAAAAGCAATCACGGGTCAAGTAACGCCCATAAATACTTTAAATTAATTTAAGCTGTCCTTCGACATAATTTGCAGGTAGTTCATGGGCTAGTTTAGTTGCTTCACTTAAAAATAATGGCACTTTGATCTAGTAAAAGTACATATATGTGGGCACACAGAAGAATAAATTTTTATATTTTAATAATAATAAAAATATGGAGAAAAAATAGAAAAATTCCGATGATTAATTTAATTAGTTTTCGTTTCTTAACGTTATTATAATGTTTGAAAAAGTGTTAGAATGAAAAAAGCAAAGGAAAAAGAAAGAAAAAAAAAAAAACCCAGTGTTTAATTTTGTTGAAATAAGATAATTAAAATTCGCTTCCAGAAAGTTTCATTTGTTTAATTAGAACATTTATAAACGAAAATAAAATTCAATACGAATTGAAACGATAAATTATAATTTAAAAAAATAATAATCATTATTTTTTTTCCTTCTATTTGTTTATTTAATCAAAAAAATTAATAACAACTTCTTTTCAGAATTCGAGGAATTTTTTAATCTTTCTCGCTCTTATAACAAAGCTAATTTTCGAGTAATTTCTTATATACATAAAGTCAAACCTGTGTACAACGACCACTCACGAGAAGATAAAAAAAAAACGGTCGTTGTTTGGAGATTATTTCGTCCGCATCTTTTCTCAAAAGAGTTCTGAAAATGGTCGTTGTTTGGAGGTTATTTCGTCAGCATCTTTTCTCAAAAGAGTTCTGAAAATGGTCGTTGTTTGGAGGTTATTTCGTCCTCATCTTTCTCAAAAGAGTTAGGTTGTTTGCAGGTGGTCGTTATTGGAGGTTCGACTATACTGTATATATATTATTTTTTAATTATTATTTCGTAAATTGAAATTTTATAAAATCTAAAATTAATTAATTTTATTTATTCACAAAATTGATACACTTAATTAAAAATCAATATCGATGTAATATTACCATTAATTTCTAGATAAGTTACATTTGAATGTAACTTCTTTCTAGAACTTAAACTATGATTTAGAAACTAATTAATTAATTCTAAACAAGTTAATTTTTAAAAAAATACAATTAAAATCTTTTAGAATTTAAAAAGTTATTTTTTTATTTATTTTTTAAATAAATAATATTTCTAAAATAGAACTTAGATCCGTTCTAGAACTTAAAATTATTATTTCGGGGTTAATTATTTAATTTTAACTAAGTTAATTTTATTAAGAATACAATTAATAGATTGTTAATTTTATTATATTTTCATAAAACTTCTAAAATAACTTTTACAATTAGGTATTTATTCCTAAATTACTATAGAGTGCAATTGCTTCTCTCCTATAAAGCAAAGCTAATTCTCAAATAATCTCTTACGTAATGAATCTAAATGTTATATTTTTTATAAAATATACGTTTTAAATTATTTATTTTTTAAAATTTTTATTAAAATTGATAAATATTTCGCCCGAAAAAACTCGTTTAAACTCGAAAACTGACAGTCGTAAGCTGCATCGAATCCCATTTTTAGAACTTAAATCTATGATTTATCAGCTAATTATTTAGTTTTAATTAAGTTATTTTTTTTACGAAAATACAATTAAAGGTTTTTACATTTTATTGTATTTTTTTTTTAGAAAGGTCATAAAATAATTTATATAATTACAAATTCTTCTCTAAACTATAACCCATCGCTATCAATTTCTACTTGGAAAAGTTATGAAACTTTTTCATTACAATTTACCTATCGAATCAAAATTCCATCTAAAGTGCCATTAAATACAAAATAATCTTTTCTTTTTTATTTATTTATTTTTTTAAAAGAAAGAGCATGGAAACAATTTAAAAAAAAATTAAAATTTAATGAACTTGGCACATCCAATTTGTAGCAACTATCAAAGTGATACTATTCCCAATCAATTTAAGTAATTGGTTGCTACAAATTCACTGCTCTAACTCCATTAAATTTTAATTTTGTTTCTCCCTTTTTTTTCTTTTTAATTCTTTTCCTTTGAAAACAATTCAAAATTTAGAAAATTCGTTATTTTATATAATCATAATTAGAATTTTATGTTTGTCGTGTCTAAATTTATGGATTTCTGCAGCTTTCATTTACGTTTCTACATTTTTCTTGCTGTTTTTTTTAAGGTAAAATGGCGGGTTTAAGGATGTTTTTTTATGTCTTACTTTATGGTTTCGTATATTTCTTTATAATTTCCATAGCTTTGAGGTTTCGCATAATTTTTTTTTTTTAATTTTCATAATTTTTCGTACTTCTTTATGGTTTTCAAGGTTTGTACTTGATAAAATACGTTGCGGTTTTCATAGTTTTTAAGACTCCACACAATTTTTTGCGACATTTTTAATGGTTTCGAAGTCAGTGGTGCATTATCCAATAAACAAAAAGGGCAATTAACTGGGGTCCCCGCCAGCAGAAGGCCCCAAACCAATCTTATATAGAAAAATGTCTGAACTCGACAGTACGTAGGGCCGTCTAATTCAAATTTGCCTGGGCTCCACGAAGTTGTAACGCTTCACTATTTATTATAATTAAATTTGAAATGATTTTCGTACTAATTAAGGCATTTAAACCCGTAAAATTGCCACAATTTATCACATAAACGATACAGTTTTCGTACATCTAGGAGGCTAAACAATGAATTAATAATTTAAAAAATAAATATTTTATAATCTTAAAAGTATTTCGAGACATTGTAACTCTTGTAGAAATAATTATATTTATTTTTATTCGATCATTTATAATTCATTTATGCATTTGATACGCTTGACCAATATATTTTATCTTTTTATCTAAATCTTTCTTTTATTTTTTAAAATTAATTATACATTATAAAGACGACTTTCATGCATTTTTTGAAAGTTTTATTAGTCTCTAATCATTCTCCTATTCGCAATTAACAAAGGAAATGATCGTAATTATAAAGTATAACAATAATAAATTGAATTTTAAATTATTTTACTGTTGTAGAGGTGAATACATGCATACGTTATTACGTATATACATACATACACACACATATATATATATATATATGTAAATTTTTTAATATCTTTCCTGTTAATTTAAAACACTGAATAAATAATTATAGAAGAATTTTACAGCTGAATAATTATACAATCGTTTGATATAAACTATAAACAAGCTACAAAACATAGACAATGTTTAGAGCTATGGTCCGATAAACACGTGATGTATAGATGACATATGGGATAAATTTGTAATGATAATGTTTTAGTGACACGGATATTTTATTAAATTTATGTTAAATGACACTTTACAATGGAGGAAAAATAGATTTTTGCGTGTTTAAATGCATATAAATTGCTATTTTTTTCTATAACGTTATATAATTTTATTTTTGATGTATAACCAAGGCAGAACTGGGGATTTTTCCCTATCCAGAGAAAACTTATGGATCCTTAGTGGTTCCTACTCCTATAAATTAATGTTAGTTTTATTTTTTGTTGGTAAGAATATTTTATTTATTCCCAAAAACACTAAATAGTAAAAGGGATCTCCTCTAAAGGTTCTAGAATAAAGGTACTAATTTTAGGGCCCCCCAGCTCTTGAGGCCCCGTGTATAACTAATTAAAAATCTGTTCATTGTTTGTATTATTATCAAAATAATCTTTTTTGAAAGATTTATATATCAAGGAAATAAAAATACGGGTTTTTCCTCCTATATTCTTTCAAGGGTATTTAAATCTGTTAGTTGACATTTCTTCCTGATTTAAACAAGTCGAAACCTTAAAAAAAATTGTTTATGTATTTACTCGAAATCTAAATCTGACACGAAATTAATAATTTAACTACAAATGCAGTGAAATTATAATTAATTTTGATTATTTTCCAAATTATTTCTGGTTTTATCCGCAACTCTTTGTGTTTGTTTATCAATAATACGAGTTATTTATTTACTTTTGTAATTTATTCTAGCATAAAATATGCGCTTATTAATGTGATAAAATAAATTCAATTTTAGACTAACTCGTTAATAATTAAATTATGCGTGAAATTATTAAAATAATAATTTTATGTCCTTCAGATTTTTGCAATTGAGAAAATGGGAAAGTACCATTTAGTTATGCGCTGGAATATTTTAAAAGATTTAAAATTATTGAATTAATTTTTTATTTTTTTTCTGATGAAAATACTATTTTAATGCAGTGAAACCTCTGAAGACGGACACCGACGAAAATGTAAATAAATGGTCGTTGTTTGAAGGTTAATTTGTATTCATTTTTGTTTAAAAGAACGTTACTGAAAAAATAACCGATGTTTAGAATTGGCCGTTATTGAGGGTGGCCATCATTAGAGGTTCTACTGTATTTAAATAAAAGGAAAACAAAAAATTAGGAAGATTTTTACTTAGAAAATATATAAATTATCTCCTAGAACTACCGCAATTATTTTTAATTTACCAATTCATTTTTAATGGGCGATCATTTTAGTACTCGGAATTATTTAAAACATTTACCAAAAATAAAACTTTTGAACTTTAAACTACACAATTTAAAATTTTTAATCCTTATTTTTTTTTTCTAAAGAAAAAGCGCTGATTTAAAGCAATTCCACATATTTCTTCTACTTTGTAACTAAAAATAAATAACAAAAAAGAAAAAAATTCTTTATATTTTTAAAAATTTTTATTTTTTCTTCTTGTTCTTCCTTCAAATGCGACAAACGAACGTACTGTACGTTCTATTTTTATTTATAAAAATAAGTCCGTTTCCTTTAAAGAATTAACTCGTTTTATTATAAAACTTTGTACTCTTGCCAATTTTCAGATTCAAAAAATTTCTCTTGACTCTAAAAATTGCAAACAAGAGGATTCATCTCATTACTTCTCAGCCTACAAATTATCTTATTATCATTTACTATAAAAGCAATTTCTGGTAATGAACGTAACGTTTATGGGGTGAACGAACTGGCAACTGACCAATAGAAAAACTCGATCAAAATGTAATTAAACTCGATACCTCCCCCCTAAAAAAATTACATAAATAAATGTATTTAAATATACTTTTATATACTTTTAAATGACAGAATGTTGATTAGATTCGGGGGGAGGACTAAAATAAAATATAAAAAAAAGAAGGGATTAAATATGAATAAATTTAATTATTATTTTTACAACATTTTCTTATGATTTTTTGGGAGTTTGTTTGATAAAGTGGGTTTTTTTTCGACGTTGTGTTAAGATTGATCACCTGCTTGATCAATTTTTTTCCATAATATTGAATGAGCAGGTGATAGGTGTAGAGCTTATCATCTGGAAAGAATTATGTAGAAAATTATATTAACTTATACTATAATTATTTTTTTTCTCCCACAGAATTGAGGTAGTATTTATAGAATTTTTCACTCTTTTTTTTGTATTTTTAGGGGGTTAAAAATGGAGTAAACAAGCGAATGACTTCATAGAATGTAAAAATATGCTCACGTTCATTTTTAGTTCGTTTCTTTCATTGGATGAGTTAAAATTTAGAAAATAAATCTTAAAAAAAAAGTTACTTTAAAGTTGTAGAAAATATAAATTTATATTAATTAATGCTTATAAATTTTGAGAATTTTCTCAACTTCTTCCTTTTGTTGATGCTAGCTTCAAATTTCACTGTCAATATGCTAATTCTTCTTTTCTAAATGAATTTCTGTGTAATTCTATCAGAAAATATTTCCAGTAATAGCTCATGTAATGAATGTTCTTATAATAAAAATTATATAGCATCTTGGCTATGAAAATTATACAATTTTTACAACCTAAGTTGGGGCATGGCACTTACTTTATCTAGTAAAAGGGGTAGAGTTTAATGCGAAATTTATGGTTGAATATTTGCATACAATATTTTTATAATTATTATATACAAGACGTCCTTTCTTCTTGGTATTTTCTATATATCTTTCTAGATCATTAAAGAAATGGATTAGAATATTTTTATAGCATCTTTTCAAGAATGCGACCGAAAGATATATTCTTGAATCATTTTCTTGATACCCTGAAGCTTCATTTTTTCCTTTTTAATTTTTTATTTAATTTAACGCCATGTCCTCTCGTCTTCCATAAGCTAGTAAAGCATTCGACTTTCTACAATTCTTTTTCTAAATATTTCTATTCATTAATTACGATTTCTCAGTGAGATAACGTTATCGAGTGGAAGTAAATTAGCTTGTGTTTTTTTTCTTATAAAATACTCCCTTAAGTTTAATTTTATACGGTTCTAAAGTTCAATTTTTTTTCCTTTCTTCTTCTTCTTCTTCTTTAATATTAATTTTCTAGTAAATAATTCTTAAACAAATATCATAAAGTTTTGCAAAAATTATTTTCTTGAAGTGATTAATACCTCAGCATATTATCCGAAATTAATGGCTATAAAGTAGCTCTGATCATCATTATAGGACCCTATTTACTGTAAATCATTCTTATCGTACTTCTTCAATCTATTTTTATTAATGTTAATCTGCATATTTATAGATATAATTCCGCGAAATGCAGCCAATAACTTTTTCTTTTAATATTCTAGGCAACAGTACAGATTTAAAGCATGGCTGCTTACTAATGTTACAGATTTCCTTTAACAAAAATCAAGTTCACTTTGATTAATTACCACGATGTGCCGTATTTATGAGGTTGAAGAAAAATATTATATATTTTTTTCTTTTTTTTTTGATAATTTTTATAAATTACAAACGTCACTCTTGCTAAATTAAAATTGGTTATATATTATGGACGTTCTAGCAAAAAATTTGGCGAGTCATTTTTTTTGGGTTGTTTTTTTTCTTATTTTAATTTTTTGGGGGTTTGATAAGATTGAGATTTGTGCATTAGCGAATAAAATATTCATTAATATTCATTCTGTTAAGGTTTATACATTAAAAAAATAAGAATTAAATAGAGGAAAAAATCGCATGCTCTTATACGCTGTTGAAAGATGTGGTTCTGTAAGAATACACCCCAACAAATTGTATAAGATTGTTTGGAGTTGAATATTAATTACGCTTTTTAAAAAGCTATACAGTTATCACTTTTACAACATTATATATTCCATTAAAAGTATAAGTAGCTACAATAACAATGAGCTATAAGTATTTTTTTACGACTCTACCATCCTCTTTCAAAGGGAGTGTTATCGTCAACAGAACTAATCAATGGCTAAGTAAGAAAATGCATAAGTCCAATTATGAACCTATGCCGTAATTCATGCTATTATATAGAATTTAAATCGATCTAATTCTTAACCCGTAACTCAGTGGCTATTTAACGAGTTGTGCTATTTAGAAGTGAAATAACAGAAGATAAAAAAAACCAGTTATAGCTACTTTCATAAAGAGTAATTCAGACTTTTTAAAACAGGTATGCGATGAACTGTTGACCTTACTGATATAAGCTCAAAACACGTCCTTAACAGCAGCCTCAATGACGATTTAACCAAGGTCATTTTTTTTTGTTTCTCTTACTCCCTTTTTAATGCCCCTTTCCCCACAATTCCGCCTCAAGATTGACATAGAGAACTAGACTGAGGCGCTACTTCTCAAGCATATCTGTTGTTGACTCGTGTGTCACTTTTATCCCCTTTTAACTGTCATAGTAATTTATGCCGTGGACAGTAGACAACTCACGAAGACACGTACTGGGTGCTGCTACCAGTATCTAGTGATGGAAAAACAATGTGTATCTGTCACTGGATAATATTTGTTGGGGTAGGTAACACATCACTGAACATTACTCTGTCGTGAGTTACTGACACACAACGTTTATAATTACATATATATTCGATTCTTCTTCTTCTTTTTTTTCTCTTCTTCTTCTTTTTTATTCTATTCTCTCTTCATCTCCCTCCGAATTGTTTTCTTTGTTGAGACGAGATATCAAAAAGCAGCCATGTGAATAATAAGGTGGACCACAAGCCGTTTGGTTAATAATGCATGTCTTGTCACGATGATAATTTTGCCAAAAGATTAAAAAAACAACAAGAAAAAAAATAAAAAAAGCTTTTGTTCTGAGAATTGGTGAGAACGAAAATGTGCTTGGCAAAAATGAACACAGGAAAAAAAAATTAATTTCTTAGACGTTTTGATAATAATTGTTTTCTTTTTTCATTTTTTAATATCTCAAATTAGATAAAAGTTTAAAATTTCTTTTCATAATTAAAAATTTTATTGAAATGATAATTAATAGTAATAACTCAAAGAAAATGGAAACATGAAAATAATTTAAATTTACTTTGTTTTTTTGGGGGTGTAGGGAAGATATTGGAGAGTATGCCGGCTCAACATCTACCTTACATGGTGCCTTTGAGTAATATGCCAGCATCCGAACCTCATTATAGAGAAGATTCTCCTCCAAATTGCAAAAACTCTCGCTTATCACCTCCCATGCAAGAATCCATCCTTCAGCAATCGGAAGAATGTCTGCAATCTTCGGTTGTGGATAGCATGTCGCAGTTACCGTCCGACAATATTATAGGGAATCCAAAGGTATATTTAAGATTTCTTGCTTTTAATTAATTAATAAATTAATTATTATTTTTTTTTAAATTTTATTATATATTTTATGAAGCTAGTTTTTTTTTCTCTTTACATCTAATATCACATTTCTGTAACACGCAAAGTGGTTGGAGCAGGAACTCGGAAAGGAATTTCGTGGTGCCTGCAGCCTTCAAAGTGCCATAAAGGCATGATTGTTTAAGGTTTTGCTCCTGGGCTTCTTGTACACGCGCTTGGCCTCTCTGATCCACGTGTGTAACGAAGAGCCGAAGCTGCGGGGTATTTGTTATGAGTCTTGAACCGAAAACGTCAGATGATAGTTATTGTTATCTGATGTCTATTCATCCAATCGCAACGTTAAATTTATTTAAAAATATTCCAGTTATCAGTTACATAATTCGCTATTAATATTTTTTCAATAACATTTAATATGTACCACACTTTATTTATTTTACTTTTAATTTTCAAAATTACTTAAACAAAAAGCGATATTATATTATTACATTTTATAACGCTTTAACAATTTTTTTTAATATAAATGTAATTATTAATGAAAATTTAATTATTTTTTAATTTCAAAATAAAATTTTAACAAATTTCGTATTTTAATCATAAGTAGCGACATCTAGTGTCTATTAATTTTAAAATAAATTTTTATAAAAAATTGTTAAATATTTTCTCAAGCTTGATATTTTCGTGGAATAAATTAAAATTACTCAAAATCTCTAAAATATTTTTAATAAAATAATAAAACGAATTCTATTTTCTTTCGAAAATTAACTTGGTTCACGTGACTCTTAAGTAACCAATAGAGCAGAAGAAGTTATCTCACGTTCGTGTCTAATGGTTCAAATGTTTCACGTGAATGTCAATTTCTTTTTTCAAATTCAAGTTGTCTCAACACGTGTCAGCTATGTGATGTTTCTGTTCCGAGTATTTCGTATTAAATGATAGTAATTATAAAACAGGAAAGGATGAATAAGATTATAATAAAATTGCTTTTTCTTCATTTGCTTCGTATATTCTGTTTAATATCTTCGGTAAAGTAGAAACATTCATCGTATTTTCTAAATATATTACAATAAATTGACGTTGAAACACAATATTGTGATCATCAGATTACTTATTGAACTACTAAATATTAAAAAAAAAAAAAAAATTGAAAATAATTATTTTGTTTAGGATAAAGTTCATAAATGATAATTGAAATGCATTGATTTCATAATTTGTATTGAAATATAAAATATACATTTTTGTATTAACGGTTAATGTAATTTAATTTCAGGTTATATTGCCACCGAATATGACCACAACAATTCTAACACTTGCAGCTTTGGGTACCAAAGTTACAGCCAGTCCTGCTTCTACTAAAGCAGGTAGCACTCCAGGCACTCCATCATCCCCACAAGAGACATCTAATCAGAAATGTAAGTTACAGTTAGACATAACATTCTTAATATCTGTGATGAAAACAGTGCAGATACAAACTTTAAGAACAAGAAATATTTGTTTGTGATGCCATTGCCACTCAAATTATACAAAGTGATCGAGATTTTATTGCCTTTTAAATCATATATTACAAATTATATGTATATGTAGGATATGTTGATTTAACTGTCAACAAAGTTGAATCTTTAGTTTTTTATTCTAAAACTGTTTATATACATATTATTTATAAGTTTACTTATTCTCTGCTTGCAATAAAAAATGCTGAATAATTTTTACTTAATAAAACATTCTCATTTCATATAAACAAAAACTAATAAACATATTCAAAATGTCCATTTCTTTTTCTGAATTTAAATTAGTAACCTTTTTCTGATGTACAAATGAAACGAGAAAATTTTATTATTTGCAACAGTTATTTATTATTGGTTTTTTCGCGTGTTACATGTTTATGCATTAAACGTCGACATAAAATAGAAGTTGATTTCCCATTCACGACCAAAAGGGATAAGCAGTTGTATAAATTTGTCAAAAAGGACCTTGAACGTGTAATTCTATAGCAGAGAAACGGAGAATGTACTTTTTCCGTCCATATTAACAGAATGCTGTTATTACGTGGAGAAACTCAGATCTACTTCAATCGTTCTCCCTATTTCACCCTTGATAAAAATCTGTGATTAATAATGAGAAGATAGTTTCAAGTACTGTTGGACAGATGGAAAAAAATGACATTTCATTTCTCAAATGATGGATAGCAGGGGCACACATACAGGTGAAAAGTGGATTGGACTTGTTTAATAGCTTTTATTACCATCTTCACTGAATACCTGAACTTTTATTGTGTCCCTGACCTCTCAAGCTAGATTCATTTGACAGACCACTCCTATAAATGTGTATGTACGTCTGCTGCCAGACGAGAGTTTGTGCCAGTCTATAGAAACAGCAAAAGAAAAAAAAAATAGTTTTTTTCATTAATCTTAAACACTGAACTGTCAGAAATATGAACTGACCTTGAATAAGTTATAATGGAAGAAAAGGCACAACATTCCATTCTAACAGAGACAGATAGAAAAGACTTTCACATCCATTAACAACAATCAATTATGAGAATAAGTTCATTAGAAACTCCAGTGTCAAGAAGTTATTTAATATCATTGCACTTTACATTCTTTAGATTTTATTCTCTTGTTGTTTATTATTGTGCTACAATTTATAAAGAAATTTGTTACCTTGTTTTGAATGCTTTTTTTTCTTCTTACATTCATTTGTAGATGCAGTCTGTTATGTATTGTAATCAATTTAAAATGTAAAATACCAATAGCATACATGAATAGATGAGAAAATAAAATTGAATGTTTACAGTTAGTTTAGTTAGTTAAATTACAATTAATTAACTTAAAGAAAAATTTTAATGCAGAAACATTTTGACAAATTACATTTTCTTGTAAGTAAAATTTATCAGAACATATGCATAATTATTCTGTTAATATGGTAAAAATAATAACTGTAATTTGTTCCTTTGAACTTAAACAATACATATGAACAGTAGTATCTTTCTTAAATTTTTAATAAAATAATAATAAATTAATTGATACATTTTAATATAATTTATATATAACTAAATCTATATTAGAATACAATATATTCTTATGATGATAAACATTATTCATTCTTATAATTTTATAAATTAGAATAGGCTAAGAACAAGTCTTTAAAAAATTTATTACCGAGACAAATGAACAAATTATATTAAATATGAAGAAAGATACACAATACACAAGTAAGTTGAATAGTATCTAAGATAAAATTTTTGAGTGTGTTAAACAATGAAAGCTATATTCTATATTGTCATGTCAAGTGTGCATTGTTTGTTTGAGAAGCTTGACAGAAGCTATACATGAAAATGTATCCTTCATTATTATTCATTACTTACACATACAAAATATATATTGAATATATCTCATACAAGCAAACATTTACAAGATATTCTTATAATTAAAAAATAAAATTCCATACTTTTTGCAAATTTCAAACTCTCACCAATAAGGTACTAACACTTAATACATTCCTTAAATGAAACGTTTTAAGTTGAAATAATAATTAAATTTGTTCACATCTTAATCATTACAAATATAAAATTTTTGAATTAATTATTAAGATAGAATCTTAATAAAATTGTCAGGCATGAAATTATTTACAAATGATAATGATAATTATTTATATTTTCGTGACATTTAACAATGAATTTGGAATATTTGAAAAATATTTAAACACATATTTAATTGTGCAAATTACGGTTGTTTGACGTAAAAGCATTAAATATTATTACACTATCCATCATGTTTTTACTGTCAT
Organism: Centruroides sculpturatus; assembly: GCF_000671375.1. NCBI lineage: Eukaryota > Metazoa > Arthropoda > Arachnida > Scorpiones > Buthidae > Centruroides > Centruroides sculpturatus. The sequence goes on along the minus strand of NW_019385721.1, from coordinate 154,030 downwards.
AGAAAGATGTCATTCACATGATGATTAATACACCTTGTATAATGCATTTTCTTGTCGACTGGAAGAGCAATTAAATTTTCTCAAATCATGATTTAAGGCTTTTGTCTATTATGAAAACTGTCACTATTGCAATTTTAGATGAAATTTTTTCTTGCTATATCTAATTTGTTATTTGATGGCACACAAATCTACCTTTATCATAAATAAGTCATCTAAAATAGAGTGATTTCTTTTCGGAGAATTAGGTTAGAAATTAATGTTTTGAAAATAAAAAGAAACAAACTAAAATTATACTTAATTTAAAATTTTTTTGTTATTTGTAGGGGTCAAATTTATTGTTTAATATTTTTATAATCTAATTACTTTCAAAAGATGATAAAAAAATTTTTTTTATTTTTACTATTATATATATATATATATATATATTTTTGGTTTTCCTAATTTATAGAATAAGATATTTCAAGGAGTTAACTATTCTATTTAGAAAGATGTTTATCATTGCATGTTCTATCTTATCTGCAGTTTAGACTTCTGTTATCACCACCATTAGAAAGTTGTGGGCGTAATGATAAATGTTATCCAGTCACTTAGCAGATATTTATTAATTGCAAAATTTTAAAGGGAATTTGAATTGTGTTTATAATAATTCATTTACAATTTAATTATTAATTATTTCTTTAATTTTCTACTTCTGTTGAAAATTAGACAAGTTTTTGATCAAACCGGAATGACTTCTTAATATTGACGAGAATTTATTATTTGTTATTTTGATAAGATAAATTAATTATAATTTAAATTGGTAAACATTGATTAGATCTTAAATGAAATCAATGTTTTCATTAATCCATATCAATGTATATACATCTTTTTTTATATATTATGTAATAGAAGATTATGCAAAAGTTAAATCAGCATTTCTAAAAAGTTGGAAAATTTAATTTGTTTTTCTATAATATAACATAATTTGTTTCATTATTTAAATTTAAACTGTTTTTTTTTTTAAATGATTTTAATTAAGTGATTTTAAAATGACTGACTATGAATAAATTGGGTTTAATAAAATATTTTATTAAATATCATATTTTATACTGATCTTAAATATAATATATACTTAATTTAATATGAAAATTTATTCCATTTTTTTTTTCTTTAACTCCTGCCTATAGGCACTAAGAGAGTCTTTTAATTGTACCTATCACGGGTTAGGTCAAATCCACAATGGGTGGTGCGGGATGGGATCTGATATATCCAAGACAGACACTCCATGAAAAATTCCAAGTGCTTTGATTTGATTTTGGTTCCCTCAGATCAGTAGGCTGGTTCCTTAAATTAACTGTCTTGGCCTTGTGACTATCAATATATACTCATTTGGTTTCTATAACTTTAGAAGTTGCAATATTTTATGAATATATTAAAATCTTTCTTTAACTAGATTTATCTATAAAGTTATAAAGATTTTTAAATGTTTAAAATGTTTTGGATATTGCAATTGATGGTCTTGGTCAAGTTGATTTAATTAAAAAATATTTTTTAATATATTTAAGAACCGTGTCTTATGGATTCTTTAATTATTTTTATATGATTTAAATATATAAAAGTCCTCCATTTTTACAAGTTTAAATTAATAATTTTTTTTTTCTATAGAAATGAAATATTTATTCAAATTGAAATGCTTTAAATGTTGGGCATTTTGTTAATATTTTATATTTAAGTTGTATAATTTTTAATTTATATATGTAAAAACATGCATAAAATTCAGTTTTAAATGTTAATATTAAATTCTTAAAATTTTTGAAACTGATATTAACCAAATAAGCATAAAACATTTTGAATTTTATTAATTAAATGCTTTGTGTCTACTAAACAAATTAATTTTTATTTGTAAAATGTGTGTAAAATACACATAAAAATCGTGGCAGAATTCTCTATTGTTAGTGCAGTTTCAGTAAACTATTCCAATTATCATAACAATAGACTCATACAATATAATAAAAGCATGTAATATAAATTAACAAATATGAAATAGAAAAACTCAAATTAAATATTAAAGTGTAAAATTGAAATATTAATCATATTCTGTTATATAACTTAATAAAAATAAATAAATTATTTTCTTATTAAAAGTTAAAAAAATTATTTAAATTAGAAAGTGCATTTTTTTTTATTATAGAACAGTGAGAAAAATTTCCTATTCTGGAAATTAATGCTCTATTGTTTATTATGTAAACTCTTGTTTATGAAAGATGTTATTTGTAATGATAGAGCAAGTAGTAAATTTTTAAAATTCTTATAATGAAGCATTTTCTTACTGTTACTTGGAAAAATTTATTAGCATCTCATAATTATGATGTGAATTTTATATTTTAATTTAAAGTAATATAATATTAATTAATTACAAATTTTCTGATTTTGCAGTATTAATAAATGCGAGTAATGCTATTAAAGATCAGAAACCTGTACCGATTGATTATTCTCGTTACGTCAAAAGGTGAGTTGATTATAAATAATAATAATTAATTTTTATTTTATTCAAAGCAACAACTTAACAAATTCATTCATTCCTAACTAAAGAAATCAATAATTGATTTATTATTTTATTTTTTAGTTATGCATTAATAAGCAAAACAGCATTGCTATTTCTTATTTTTTGTTCATTTCATTATAAGATCATAACTACTAAATTTAAAAATTAAAAATCTTTATGAATAATAATGCAAAATTCGACTCGTAGCTTTATTCGTTGTGAGAATTTTGTAACAAATACAATTCTTATATTGACGTTATGATCTCGTAATGAGTGTTGCTATTTATTTCATAACCAAACTGATTGCAATAACGTGCACTGCATTTCCCATCAGCTATTATGATGCATATAGCTGTTGTCGCTTATATTTCAGATTTTCAAGTGCTCTGGAATGTGGCAGCAATTATTGTAAAGACTTAAATTATAGGGAACATTTTCATTGCTTGGACTGTAATTCCAAAGTCAGTATTTTTTGTTCCATCTACTAATTTCTCATTAATTTCATATTTATTATATTTTTCATAACTTTAATAATCAGATAACTGAATTTTCTCAAAAATAGAATAATTATAAATATAGTATTTCTTCTTTTGATAAAATTCACTAAATTTTGTTATGAGACTTTTTTTTTGTTGTGGTTTTTTATAATTAAGACATAATTTTGAAAATAAAAATTTCAAGAAATAAATATCTTATTTATAAAAGTACATTTTGGAATTTTTAATTTCATATGACTGTTTAATCCAAATTATCTTAAATGATCAAAAATATTTATATAATCAATTAAATATTTTATTTATTTCTAGAAATTTTATAATCAGATATGATAAAATAATAATTTATAAAATAACTATATTTGTTAGTAAGTAAGATACATAATTAATGAAAGCATCTCTTTTACATGGAAATTTTTTGGAAGAAAAAGATCAGTACATTTGTACATGTAAATAACTCTAAAATGGTTTTTATAAAGAAAAATGTTTATTTTGAGTATGTAAAAAATGTATTTACTGAAATCAAATAATAAATGATGAATATACTGCCTGAGAATAATAAAACAAGAGATTATTTTTAAGAAAATTACACATATGAATATATGTTTTACATTTAGTTTTGAAAGAAATTATAAATTATTTAAAATTTGTAAATACTGTAATGTTACACATTTTATACTGACAAATATAGTGTATTTTTTGTCATTATATTCATGCCAGTGAAGGCAATGCTCAAAATTTATACAACAAACCAGTGAATTGTTCTGCTGCATAAATAATTTATAAAAATATATTAACATAATCATTATAATTTGTACAGAATAACTTATAATTCATAAACAAAATCAAACAATTTATAAAATCCACTATTTATAGAGAAAATATGACAGTATACAGAACATTATAAAATTTCTATTTATAACATTTCAGATTCTAATTTATTTTTCAGGTACTAGTTCAGATTTAACACTTTATTAATTTTTTTCTTGAGCTTTAACTTATTTACAATTATGAATTACAATTGTTCATTCAAGAATTTATTATGATTCAACTGTTTATTTCTTTTTGGTACATATATATAGTCTTGTTTTACATAGTACAATTCTATGTAACTAGCAATTAATAATTATTCAGAATTTACATAAAAGTTTTTCTTAATGAGAATATATTAATTTTTGGAATTCTGTTAATGCATATTCTATACTTTTAAGTTATTTATTTTTTATAATTTCAGTTTAAAAAAGAAATTTGCTTGTTTTTAATACATTCTTCTAAAATAACCATATGAAAAAGTTGAAAATGCTGTGCTTAAATAAAACACACATTCATTTAAAATTAATTTTTTGATATAATGAAAATTATTGTTATTTTATAGTAAAATTTGTAGTTAAGAATGATTTAGTTTAGTTTTATGCTTGGTTTTTATATAATTTTTTAAATTTTCAGTATGTTCTATGTTTTAAAATGTACACTAAATAAAACAAAAATCTGTTTGTATTAGGTATTTGTAAAGAAGGAAGAGATGATTCGTCACTTTAAATGGCACAAGAAAAGAGATGAATCTTTACAACATGGCTTTATGCGTTATAGTCCTATGGATGATTGTTCTGACAAATTTTCAAACTGTACTCATAATAGAAAGCAAACACATTACCATTGCTTAAAAGTAAGATTTATATGAATTCAATGAGAAGTTTTCATATTTATCCACAATAAAACAATAATTCAAGTTATAGAACTTATACTTTTATTTTAATAATAACTTTCATTCACATGNTTACTTATTGAACTACTAAATATTAAAAAAAAAAAAAAAATTGAAAATAATTATTTTGTTTAAGATAAAGTTCATAAATGATAATTGAAATGCATTGATTTCATAATTTGTATTGAAATATAAAATATACATTTTTGTATTAACGGTTAATGTAATTTAATTTCAGGTTATATTGCCACCGAATATGACCACAACAATTCTAACACTTGCAGCTTTGGGTACCAAAGTTACAGCCAGTCCTGCTTCTACTAAAGCAGGTAGCACTCCAGGCACTCCATCATCCCCACAAGAGACATCTAATCAGAAATGTAAGTTACAGTTAGACATAACATTCTTAATATCTGTGATGAAAACAGTGCAGATACAAACTTTAAGAACAAGAAATATTTGTTTGTGATGCCATTGCCACTCAAATTATACAAAGTGATCGAGATTTTATTGCCTTTTAAATCATATATTACAAATTATATGTATATGTAGGATATGTTGATTTAACTGTCAACAAAGTTGAATCTTTAGTTTTTTATTCTAAAACTGTTTATATACATATTATTTATAAGTTTACTTATTCTCTGCTTGCAATAAAAAATGCTGAATAATTTTTACTTAATAAAACATTCTCATTTCATATAAACAAAAACTAATAAACATATTCAAAATGTCCATTTCTTTTTCTGAATTTAAATTAGTAACCTTTTTCTGATGTACAAATGAAACGAGAAAATTTTATTATTTGCAACAGTTATTTATTATTGGTTTTTTCGCGTGTTACATGTTTATGCATTAAACGTCGACATAAAATAGAAGTTGATTTCCCATTCACGACCAAAAGGGATAAGCAGTTGTATAAATTTGTCAAAAAGGACCTTGAACATGTAATTCTATAGCAGAGAAACGGAGAATGTACTTTTTCCGTCCATATTAACAGAATGCTGTTATTACGTGGAGAAACTCAGATCTACTTCAATCGTTCTCCCTATTTCACCCTTGATAAAAATCTGTGATTAATAATGAGAAGATAGTTTCAAGTACTGTTGGACAGATGGAAAAAAATGACATTTCATTTCTCAAATGATGGATAGCAGGGGCACACATACAGGTGAAAAGTGGATTGGACTTGTTTAATAGCTTTTATTACCATCTTCACTGAATACCTGAACTTTTATTGTGTCCCTGACCTCTCAAGCTAGATTCATTTGACAGACCACTCCTATAAATGTGTATGTACGTCTGCTGCCAGACGAGAGTTTGTGCCAGTCTATAGAAACAGCAAAAGAAAAAAAAAATAGTTTTTTTCATTAATCTTAAACACTGAACTGTCAGAAATATGAACTGACCTTGAATAAGTTATAATGGAAGAAAAGGCACAACATTCCATTCTAACAGAGACAGATAGAAAAGACTTTCACATCCATTAACAACAATCAATTATGAGAATAAGTTCATTAGAAACTCCAGTGTCAAGAAGTTATTTAATATCATTGCACTTTACATTCTTTAGATTTTATTCTCTTGTTGTTTATTATTGTGCTACAATTTATAAAGAAATTTGTTACCTTGTTTTGAATGCTTTTTTTTCTTCTTACATTCATTTGTAGATGCAGTCTGTTATGTATTGTAATCAATTTAAAATGTAAAATACCAATAGCATACATGAATAGATGAGAAAATAAAATTGAATGTTTACAGTTAGTTTAGTTAGTTAAATTACAATTAATTAACTTAAAGAAAAATTTTAATGCAGAAACATTTTGACAAATTACATTTTCTTGTAAGTAAAATTTATCAGAACATATGCATAATTATTCTGTTAATATGGTAAAAATAATAACTGTAATTTGTTCCTTTGAACTTAAACAATACATATGAACAGTAGTATCTTTCTTAAATTTTTAATAAAATAATAATAAATTAATTGATACATTTTAATATAATTTATATATAACTAAATCTATATTAGAATACAATATATTCTTATGATGATAAACATTATTCATTCTTATAATTTTATAAATTAGAATAGGCTAAGAACAAGTCTTTAAAAAATTTATTACCGAGACAAATGAACAAATTATATTAAATATGAAGAAAGATACACAATACACAAGTAAGTTGAATAGTATCTAAGATAAAATTTTTGAGTGTGTTAAACAATGAAAGCTATATTCTATATTGTCATGTCAAGTGTGCATTGTTTGTTTGAGAAGCTTGACAGAAGCTATACATGAAAATGTATCCTTCATTATTATTCATTACTTACACATACAAAATATATATTGAATATATCTCATACAAGCAAACATTTACAAGATATTCTTATAATTAAAAAATAAAATTCCATACTTTTTGCAAATTTCAAACTCTCACCAATAAGGTACTAACACTTAATACATTCCTTAAATGAAACGTTTTAAGTTGAAATAATAATTAAATTTGTTCACATCTTAATCATTACAAATATAAAATTTTTGAATTAATTATTAAGATAGAATCTTAATAAAATTGTCAGGCATGAAATTATTTACAAATGATAATGATAATTATTTATATTTTCGTGACATTTAACAATGAATTTGGAATATTTGAAAAATATTTAAACACATATTTAATTGTGCCAATTACGGTTGTTTGACGTAAAAGCATTAAATATTATTACACTATCCATCATGTTTTTACTGTCATAGAAAGATGTCATTCACATGATGATTAATACACCTTGTATAATGCATTTTCTTGTCGACTGGAAGAGCAATTAAATTTTCTCAAATCATGATTTAAGGCTTTTGTCTATTATGAAAACTGTCACTATTGCAATTTTAGATGAAATTTTTTCTTGCTATATCTAATTTGTTATTTGATGGCACACAAATCTACCTTTATCATAAATAAGTCATCTAAAATAGAGTGATTTCTTTTCGGAGAATTAGGTTAGAAATTAATGTTTTGAAAATAAAAAGAAACAAACTAAAATTATACTTAATTTAAAATTTTTTTGTTATTTGTAGGGGTCAAATTTATTGTTTAATATTTTTATAATCTAATTACTTTCAAAAGATGATAAAAAAATTTTTTTTATTTTTACTATTATATATATATATATATATAGGTGTGTTGTGGTTGTATATAAAATTTGGTAATTGTTCCACCTGCAATTGACTATCAGGTACTGTCACAGTAATTGTCCTAGAGTTGGCTTCCTTTATTGTTCTTGTTATTGACATATCACATGTAAATAATTTTTTTTTTCTTGTATCTACTGCATATTTGGTTTGTAGGACCTTAGTGGACCAACAAAAAATCTTCTTAGCTCCCAAATGTGACAGTATTGTCATTTAGTTCTGTGTTAGGTGTCTCAACATTTTAATAAAAACGTGTTTCTATGAAATGCAATTTGCCTCGTACACTTCATGTCAATCATGAATAAGTGACTGATAATCACAGGTTTGACTTTAAATTTAATGCAGAATAAGTTTTTTGATAATTGTAATGTGTGTAATTTATTAGATCTTAGTTCATTTACTGTGACCGAAGGGTCGGCACCTCTTCGATGCCCTGTCAGGATAACCACGGAAACCGCGTTAAATAGGTCACACGAGCAGTTGCGTAACAGAACGATCAGATTTGGGAAGGAGGGAGAGACAACGCACCGGAAGTGACTTACTCAAAGATGGGTTAATGTAACAACTGTTTAATGGGTAACGAGAGGCCATACAATATTTCAATTTTAAATATGCTAGCTTTTTGATACATTTCTACGATTTGATAGATATTAGATATATTTGATATTACGGTTTTTCCGATTCCTGCGAGAGAGAGTTTACAGAAGTTTCGCATGTCGATAAATATCTTTTATGATATCTTGATTGAGATTGAGATTAGGATCTTGAGGGTGAGGATTTTGATCGCTGGCTTGGTCTGGATCAAGAAAGTTCTTCTAGGCACAATGGAAAGTAATGGGAAAAATCCGATAGGGTACTGATTGAGCACAGAAATTGTCACTGACACATGGAAAATTTTGCTGACTTTAATCCAAGAGGGAAGGGCGACGACTGACTCACTTTGTTGTTCTGTTCCAATGTTGTAATGTTGAAATCGAGATATTAGGTCAAAAGGTGATGAGAAAGCGTTGTTATTAGGCCTGAGAACTTAACAGATGTTTAGCTCCCAGGTATAAAAGTTGACAGTTATTTAACGAAAATATAACTATTTATGATGTGATATTATGAACAAATGATATAAATATACTGAAAGTCTGGATTCGGATCCTCACATTAGTATTAAAATTATATACTACTGCATTGGAATATAGCAGAACTTTCGTTGGCATCTCTTGGTTGGCAACAGTTCTGTTACGTATCAACAAGCATCTTTTTAACTTTATCTATAATGCTATCTTTCAGTTGTTGCTTGACCAGAGATGCTAGTTAATTTTTCAAGTTTTAAACTTGCCTTAAGCCTCAGTTTGCTAATGAATTAATGTCAGTTACTCTCAAAAATTCTAACACAGCTTAGAATGCTGGAGCTGGCAATGACAACATTGATGTTAACTTTTTGTGAAAATCACTTGGTCTTTTCTGAAATAGAATTTACTTTTTCTGAATTTTAAATTGAAAAGGTGTAGTTCATTGGAAAAAGTGCTATGAAAAATCTGTATGCAAATTTGTTACTATTTAATTAAACTACTGTCTATATATATTTATAAAAATCAATTCTTGTTGGATTGCCCTTTATACAAATCTTTACTCTTAAACCAATCTAGACCAAAGTTTGTATGAGTATTACATAGATCCTAGAATCAATACTAAGCTATATACTACTCCAAAATATTGGGGTGGTATATTTCTTCCACATCTGACTTTCTGCCTTTAGATGTAGCATCATCTGTTGGCAAAAATCATAAATAAAGGCTGATTGTTTTTGGATTGTTGGTTTGCCTGCTGACTACTTTGTGCCTGCCTAAAGGCATCATTACTGTATAATCATGTTAAAAAGGTGTGCCTTTCAATGGATATGAGGATCCATCTATTGGGAGACATATCTGCAGAGAATTTTCTAAATAACTTTTGCATCTCAATGATGGAAAATTCACTGAAGATCTGGATACTAATTTGATAACTCTACATAAACTACAAATGGATATAGAAGAGACCAATATTGGTATCTAAAACAAATGCATTGCCAAACTGAATTTACATATGCAGGAACAACTTCCAGGAACTTATACAACATATGAGTCCATCAATTCCATTTTTGAGACAGATCAGGCATTAATGTACCCAGTGGAATTTTTAAACTCGTTGGAATCAGCTGGATTACATCTGATAACCTTGAGCTATAGGTTGGAGCACCAGTAATGCTTTTGTCAAATTTGAACCCACTAAAGTTATGCAATGGGATGAGAATGATCTTTTATAAATAAATGCACATTTTAGTTACTAGGACCATTATTTTTATCATCCTCTTTCAATTTCACATCCATTAAAAACCCAAGCAATGCTGGGCACACGTATTAATGCAAAGCTAGTATTATTATAAAATTTGAACTTATAATCAGAAAACATACAAAATATATGTTAATTATTTTGTTTTTTTCTGATCATACTGTTCAGTTATCGAGTTAATTTTATAAATGATAATTCTACATTTAAAAAAGTGCATAGTTTTTGTATTTTAGTTGTGTAGTTTTGTATTTTATGGTTACAGACTTTCTAATAAAATCAAAAACATCTGATTGACAATTTGATTTTCAGTGAAATTTTGATTTTATTCAGTCAAAAACATCTCAAAGTTATAATTGCAAAGAAAACTTTTATCTTGTTTTTTTATTTAAAATTGAAGTAGCAGTGAGACAAATTATACTCTTTTTTTCCACTTCATTGATAGATTACTTATCATAAGCTACTCATTGATAGTGATTAAATAAAATACTGATATCAGCAAGAGTTTCATTTTTACCTATGATTTATTGTTATTTATTGAAATATTTCTAATAAATAGACAACAATTTTTAGATTGTAATGGAATAGTGAGTTGGTAATTTAAGATGATTTTCATGTTAACAACAATTTGCAATTCCTTTTGAAAACTCAATATCTATGTTTTGTGTACTTTGATATTAAAAAACTATCAGATTGTAAAGGTGAAATTTAGACATATTGATTTTTTTAGAAACAACTGGAAAAATTTTATAGAACATATAATGTGATTATGTAAATAGAGTAATCAGAGTGTTTCATCACATAGTTCATTGGAAATGAGCAATGTCTGACAATATGAAATTTTCAAAAGAACACATTCATATGCTGTTGCTCTATCACTTCAAAATTGGCCTCAATGCAATAAAGGCTCATGATCTCATCTGCAAGGCATTTGGCAAGAATACAGCCAACAGGCAGATCTGCTGCAATTGGTTTAAGAAATTCAAGGATGCAGATTTCTCATTTCAGGATGAACCCCTTCCAGATAGTGATTCCATCTTGATAATGACATTCTCCATCACCTAGTAGGTGATAATCCATGGTTGACCACCAGAAAATTAGCACAACTTGAATGATCCCATACACTCCAAAAATTGACAAATTCCAATATCACTGCAATAAAGCACCAGCACATAGAGCAAAGATGACCTTAAAGCCAGGAGATTCTGCCTCTTCCATCCTGCAGTCCAAACTTGGTGCCAACTGACACCATCTATTTTGTACCCTGCAGAACTATATTGCCAATATACAGTTCAGTGAAAATATCCAACATTTGAGACTTTCTTCAAAGAAATCCCCATCAGATTGAAAGTTTGCAGCAAAGGTTGTGATATGTGATCAATATTGATGGTGATTATCTACCAGGTTGAACTGTTGTTGAGTTA
>NW_019385721.1:122425-139515 GCF_000671375.1 Centruroides sculpturatus | reverse complement strand
TATTAAGTCGTATTATCGATTGTTTGATTCCTTGATACGTTCAAGTTTGGGGTATATGTTCCCTATTTGGGGACCATCTTTTGTTGATAAATTGGAGAAGACGCAATTGAGATTTATTAGATCGATATTTCATATTAATCGTTCGGTGCCTGGACCTGTCTTAAGATTTGAATTGGGTCGTCCACCAATGGCTATACGTTTAACAATGATTATTTTTAGATACTGGAGTAAAATTTTGGAGTTACCAGATTGCGACCCTAGAAAGTTGATTTATAACAAATTGAAATTAACAGTCGGAAATTCTTCGTTTGTAACTTGGTCCTCCTCAGTTGAAAATTTATTGTCTGAATTAGGTTATTCTACTGACTATTATATTCAGGTCTCAAATAAAAACCTTTTTATGGCTGAAATATTTCAGTCATTAAAAGATAAATACTGGGCTCAAGACATTCAATATATTGAACAAAAGAGTAGGTTTTTTGAGACTTCCTTAATAGCTCCATGGACACCTCGATATTATTTATTATCAAATTTAAGTTATAATATTAAATCCTTGATAATTCAATTGCGACTTAATGACTATACTATTATATTAAATAGGCGTAGAATGAATATTTCCGCCCATTCTAACTGCCCTTTATGTAATCGACTCTGTGAAAATATTAAGAACCATTTATTTGTATCTTGTGAAATTACTGAACATTTAAGGGATACATTATTAACGACTAATTTTGATATGTTTTGTTTATACGATGATAATTTAAGCTCTGACATGTTATTTAAAGTTTATAAATTTTTCTGTTATTTATTAAACATATTAACATAACATTATTAACTAAGTTTTAATATTTTTGAAATTATGTATAATTATGTTTGTATCTGTTAATGTTGCACGATTTTGTAACCCCCTTTGTAAAGGCGAAAGCCATAGCAAATAAATGTTGATTGATTGATTGATTGATAATAGCTATAATAGTATAATAAAACAATAGCTTTGATAGCTTGATAACAAAAGCAATTAAACCATTTTTGGATTGAAAAATCCAAAAATGGTTTAATTGCTTTTGTTATCAAGCTATTAAAGCTATTATTTTTATCTATATGAGTCTTTAGAATTGTAAGGTGTATATACATTAATCTTGTGTAATTCTTATATACACTTGTTCTATATGCCTCCCCTTTCTTTTCTATCCACTTGCCAAATTTTCCCCAATGAATGCTCCAGTTTTAATTTTAACCCTAAGCTCTCTTCTACATCTTTACCTTTATAGTCAGTGTTATTTATTATAATAATGTCAATTCAGTTTTAATTTTAATGATAAACAAGTAATATTTTTCATTTAAATTTGTAATAATAGAGATAACAAATTTACTGTATTTTCTAATTAATTAATAAATTCTTACCTTAAATTATCGTCATGAAATATGTGTAATACAGAATAGGCATGGCGAGGAATTAATCCAATTTTATAATACTGTTCATTTAATTGTGAGTTACTTCCTCCTCCAGAAGTTGCACCAAATAAAAACCTATTAATTAAATTGATTAAAATGTCAGAAGGATTGATAACATAAGAAATATATTTGTTTTTAATTATGTTTCTCCAGTTTAATTATTGTGCAAATAATATTAATTAGGATATTAGAATAGAACAATTGACATTATAATGCAATTGTTAATAGAAAATTCACTAATTATAACAAATTTAAATGTCTTTTCCTAATTATTATTTATCAAAAACTCAAAATGTATTATTTGATCCTTAATACAACTCACTAATTAACTTTTTTACATTTATATTCTAAATCTACCGACATTTTATTGCATTGATTATAATTTATTAAATTTGCTAGGATTCAAATTATTTAGAAAGATCTAATTTTAAGTCTTTAATTATTGACTATAATACATATTTTACATCTTATATATATATATGAATATACAAACTATAAATTCATTTATATATATGTACATTTATAATATCAAGTATAATAATATAATGTACATAATGTAATAATATGTACATTTTTTTAATTTCAATTTAAAATCTTAATAATGTGATTAATTATTAATTTTCTTTTAGAAAAACACAAGACTTATCATATCAAGGATGAACAATTGAATAAAGATGGGTTCAAAAAGTTCATGAAACAGGAACATTGTACATTTGAAAATTGTAGATTCTCAAAAGTTTGCAATCATATACATTGTATACGACCAGGTGAGTTGAAAAATAATTAATTGTTTGAAATTGTANTTATACTGATCTTAAATATAATATATACTTAATTTAATATGAAAATTTATTCCATTTTTTTTTTTCTTTAACTCCTGCCTATAGGCACTAAGAGAGTCTTTTAATTGTACCTATCACGGGTTAGGTCAAATCCACAATGGGTGGTGCGGGATGGGATCTGATATATCCAAGACAGACACTCCATGAAAAATTCCAAGTGCTTTGATTTGATTTTGGTTCCCTCAGATCAGTAGGCTGGTTCCTTAAATTAACTGTCTTGGCCTTGTGGCTATCAATATATACTCATTTGGTTTCTATAACTTTAGAAGTTGCAATATTTTATGAATATATTAAAATCTTTCTTTAACTAGATTTATCTATAAAGTTATAAAGATTTTTAAATGTTTAAAATGTTTTGGATATTGCAATTGATGGTCTTGGTCAAGTTGATTTAATTAAAAAATATTTTTTAATATATTTAAGAACCGTGTCTTATGGATTCTTTAATTATTTTTATATGATTTAAATATATAAAAGTCCTCCATTTTTACAAGTTTAAATTAATAATTTTTTTTTCTATAGAAATGAAATATTTATTCAAATTGAAATGCTTTAAATGTTGGGCATTTTGTTAATATTTTATATTTAAGTTGTATAATTTTTAATTTATATATGTAAAAACATGCATAAAATTCAGTTTTAAATGTTAATATTAAATTCTTAAAATTTTTGAAACTGATATTAACCAAATAAGCATAAAACATTTTGAATTTTATTAATTAAATGCTTTGTGTCTACTAAACAAATTAATTTTTATTTGTAAAATGTGTGTAAAATACACATAAAAATCGTGGCAGAATTCTCTATTGTTAGTGCAGTTTCAGTAAACTATTCCAATTATCATAACAATAGACTCATACAATATAATAAAAGCATGTAATATAAATTAACAAATATGAAATAGAAAAACTCAAATTAAATATTAAAGTGTAAAATTGAAATATTAATCATATTCTGTTATATAACTTAATAAAAATAAATAAATTATTTTCTTATTAAAAGTTAAAAAAATTATTTAAATTAGAAAGTGCATTTTTTTTTATTATAGAACAGTGAGAAAAATTTCCTATTCTGGAAATTAATGCTCTATTGTTTATTATGTAAACTCTTGTTTATGAAAGATGTTATTTGTAATGATAGAGCAAGTAGTAAATTTTTAAAATTCTTATAATGAAGCATTTTCTTACTGTTACTTGGAAAAATTTATTAGCATCTCATAATTATGATGTGAATTTTATATTTTAATTTAAAGTAATGTAATATTAATTAATTACAAATTTTCTGATTTTGCAGTATTAATAAATGCGAGTAATGCTATTAAAGATCAGAAACCTGTACCGATTGATTATTCTCGTTACGTCAAAAGGTGAGTTGATTATAAATAATAATAATTAATTTTTATTTTATTCAAACAACAACTTAACAAATTCATTCATTCCTAACTAAAGAAATCAATAATTGATTTATTATTTTATTTTTTAGTTATGCATTAATAAGCAAAACAGCATTGCTATTTCTTATTTTTTGTTCATTTCATTATAAGATCATAACTACTAAATTTAAAAATTAAAAATCTTTATGAATAATAATGCAAAATTCGACTCGTAGCTTTATTCGTTGTGAGAATTTTGTAACAAATACAATTCTTATATTGACGTTATGATCTCGTAATGAGTGTTGCTATTTATTTCATAACCAAACTGATTGCAATAACGTGCACTGCATTTCCCATCAGCTATTATGATGCATATAGCTGTTGTCGCTTATATTTCAGATTTTCAAGTGCTCTGGAATGTGGCAGCAATTATTGTAAAGACTTAAATTATAGGGAACATTTTCATTGCTTGGACTGTAATTCCAAAGTCAGTATTTTTTGTTCCATCTACTAATTTCTCATTAATTTCATATTTATTATATTTTTCATAACTTTAATAATCAGATAACTGAATTTTCTCAAAAATAGAATAATTATAAATATAGTATTTCTTCTTTTGATAAAATTCACTAAATTTTGTTATGAGACTTTTTTTTTGTTGTGGTTTTTTATAATTAAGACATAATTTTGAAAATAAAAATTTCAAGAAATAAATATCTTATTTATAAAAGTACATTTTGGAATTTTTAATTTCATATGACTGTTTAATCCAAATTATCTTAAATGATCAAAAATATTTATATAATCAATTAAATATTTTATTTATTTCTAGAAATTTTATAATCAGATATGATAAAATAATAATTTATAAAATAACTATATTTGTTAGTAAGTAAGATACATAATTAATGAAAGCATCTCTTTTACATGGAAATTTTTTGGAAGAAAAAGATCAGTACATTTGTACATGTAAATAACTCTAAAATGGTTTTTATAAAGAAAAATGTTTATTTTGAGTATGTAAAAAATGTATTTACTGAAATCAAATAATAAATGATGAATATACTGCCTGAGAATAATAAAACAAGAGATTATTTTTAAGAAAATTACACATATGAATATATGTTTTACATTTAGTTTTGAAAGAAATTATAAATTATTTAAAATTTGTAAATACTGTAATGTTACACATTTTATACTGACAAATATAGTGTATTTTTTGTCATTATATTCATGCCAGTGAAGGCAATGCTCAAAATTTATACAACAAACCAGTGAATTGTTCTGCTGCATAAATAATTTATAAAAATAATATTTATTGATTTTTTCCATTTAATATTCAATGTTATGCATAAATATTATTGATTGATTAAACATAGAAAATTTAAATTTTACATGATATATGTTTGCTGTTTAATTTTGAGCATTACAGATTTATTAATTCTTAGTGTATATTTATGATAAAATAGATAAAAAATTTCATTATATGTTCCTATAACAAAATAAGAAAATAACAGTAATATTCAAATGATAACTTTAAATAAATGAAAATTTTATTTATAAATACAGAATTTTCAACTTTCCAATTTGTTTTAATATACATTAAAACAAATACAACATTTAAAATATAGCATTTTACTTGTAATATATTACTTTTTAATTTAAAAAGTATATAAAAATACATTAACCTTAAAGTTTAATTTTATTTTATTCCAGTTTAATTCAGTGTCTTGTATCATGTAATTATAGTATCTTTCCCCTAAAGAGTAATTCCATTAAAACCCAACAAATACAAACAAACATTTATTCTGAAAGTGACATTTAAACTTGCAATATGCTGTTAAAAACTAGAGAGTTTACATCATTATTTCTAATTTTAATTTATCGGTGATATATAAATTGAATGTTGTACTTAGTGATATACACTTATGTTATACTTAGTGATATATAAACATGTAATAATGTAAATTTTAATGACATTATGAAACAAACACTATAATAAAGTCAGATTATTCATAAATATATTTAAAATATTTATAAAAATCAAAGAAATGTCTTATAACTTTTTCTAATATTTGTATAAACTATATTTAAAATACATAAGAATTTAAATTTCACAAAGTAAATTAAGATCTATTAATTTAAAAATAGATAAATATAGCTATAATAATCAATTAATTATTATTTAGTTTTGAATTATGCATTTTAGTGTATATAATCAAATTACTTATATGGTGAAATTAATATTATAAATAATGTAATATGTACATAAATGATGTAATATGTTATAAATATAAATAATGTAATAAGAAGAATAATTTAGTTAATGCATAATCATTATAATTTGTACAGAATAACTTATAATTCATAAACAAAATCAAACAATTTATAAAATCCACTATTTATAGAGAAAATATGACAGTATACAGAACATTATAAAATTTCTATTTATAACATTTCAGATTCTAATTTATTTTTCAGGTACTAGTTCAGATTTAACACTTTATTAATTTTTTTCTTGAGCTTTAACTTATTTACAATTATGAATTACAATTGTTCATTCAAGAATTTATTATGATTCAACTGTTTATTTCTTTTTGGTACATATATATAGTCTTGTTTTACATAGTACAATTCTATGTAACTAGCAATTAATAATTATTCAGAATTTACATAAAAGTTTTTCTTAATGAGAATATNACTGAGGTGATGTACGTAATAAACAAGGGAGCAAGCCGAATCCCAACGGGAGCTCTGTACTTCAGATATACTAATAATATATTCTAATAATACTAATATATTATAAAAATAGCAGATTGTCATTAGCAATGGCAAAAGAGTGGAAACATCATTCGCACTTGTTCACAGAAAGTTCATTGTTCACCTCACGTAACTGCCAAACAGAAAGTCCATTGTTTGCAGCTAGTTCATTGCTCGAGTCACGAACGGCTAAACAGAAAGTCCGTTATTCACAGCATCCGTTATTCGAGGCATACATTATACGAGGCACCACTGTATTTAAAAAAATTGACAAACTTATGTTTTGTCTAGGAACTTGTATTTGTGTTCTTAAAGATATATTTACTGAAGAGAAATGTTTAACGAAATAAAATATTTAAATACAAATAAATTTTTAAAGTTTATTTTAAAAATTTGTGTACTGGTAAAGTACACAAGTTTTTTATTTTTATTATTTTTGAGTTTAATGAATTATATACTATAACTGTTTCATGAAAAATATATTTCTTATCAATTAATACATTAATTTATTTTAATAAAAGTTGAGTGTTTTTAAGCCATTGTTATTTATTGAATATTGAGAAAATAAAAAAGTTAATGATTTAAAAATAGCAATTTGAAAAAATAAGTATTATTTTTTAAGGAATTTTCAATAGGTAATGTTTTCAAAGTATCTAAAGTAAAGGTTTAATATAGTTTACAAGATTAAATTACATTACAATCTGCAGCAAGTTATGTTGAAATGTTGCTAGAAGTATAACATTTCACATCAAGATATATATTTTTATAAAAAATTATATTTGTATTAAAAAAATTTAAGTCTCATATTACAAATTAATGATTACAAAAACAAGTAGTTTATAATGGCTTTAAATCTTTTTTAAAATGTTTAAATCTGATTTTCTTTTTAAAGTTTTAAACACAAAATTAAAATGTTTACAATTATTATGTACTAAAGTAAATTTTTGAATTTATTACAGTAATCATGAACAACAAGAACAAGTGACAGAATCATTTTATAATTTTGTACAAAATGGCCAAATGAGTAATTGCTCTGTAAATTGTCCTTATCAAAATAAGGAAAAACATTATCATTGCACATGGGTAAGAAAATTATATTATATTGCTTATCATGTTTTATTCTGTTATATATTATTAACATAAAGCTCTACTTAATAAATAATTTTTTTTATCTTTTTTCATTTTGTTATAATTATTATTTAAATATTAAAGTAAGAGAATATAAATCATTGACATTAGAAGAAAGCAAAAAAACTATAAATGATTTAACATTTATAGACAGTTTATTAAATCAAAGTACTCATTACATTTTTCAGTTTGTCATGGCATGAATTTGTTTTTAAATTTCTTAGAAGCATAATTTTAAGAATTCTCATGTGTATTTGTTTAGTTTTATTGTACAAAATCATTACAATATTAGACTCTGTTTTATATGTATGGAATAGATCTAGGAGAACTTAAATTCTATATTATTTTTGAATGCGGGTGTTTCAAAATCTTAAATTTATCATGTTTAAAAACTCTGTTACATATTAAATGATAGTATGGTAGTAAAATTTGAATTAATTAATGTTTTTTTATATTTTGATAATTAAATCTTAATTATTTTCTTTATTTTTATCAAATTTTTATCATTTATGAATAATATAGAAAATGATTCTTAGATGATTTAAGAGTCTAGTATTGCATTTTTCTTTTTGTTACATAAATTAATTATTAAACAATTACTAGATTATAATTGTAAAATAATGTTAAAATAGCACATATGAATTTAAGAAAATTTATTAAGTGTATCTAATATGACTATTTATAAATACCAATTGAAAATAAATTGTTAAGAATGATTATCTTGATATTTTATTACTTATAATCTCAATAAAAAAACTATTTATTCTTCATTCAATTTCAAAATTGCTTATTACGAAGTAAAAAGAATGCTCGGATATATTTCATTTACTATTTAATTTTTCTAAGTTTTAGTACGAAGTTTGTAAATGTGATTTTTATCATTGTATATGATGATAATTATATATATGAGAATATATATAATAAGATGACAATAATTGATTCTATAAAAATATTTTGTATATAGTTATTACATGTTCTGTTTGATTTTCAATTTGAAAACGTTAATATATATTAAATGGACTATAGTATTATATTGTATGTTGTGATATTTTGTAAATTAGTATATGAAGTCATAATTTTCAGAAAAACATTATAACTCATGCCCTACGAAATTAACATATTTATGTCTTGCATGTGATGATGTACTTGTAATGCAGCTTTGTACATGATAGCATTAAAAAGAAACTATTGAAGAATAGTTAACTTGATTATTTAAAATTGTAGAAACAGACTTTATTTATTTAATAGAATCTTTCACACTTCATAAAAAATTCGTAAAAGAAAAAAATCATTAATTATGAAGTTTCATAACTATTGATTGATTATTTTAATAAAACTTTTAACTGATTCCATTCAATAAATTGTGTTATAAATGAATACTGATTGTTCTGAATGAATGTTATTTTATCTCCAGTGTCATTCAAGCTTCAAATTTTTTTAAAATAATTTAAAAAGAATATATTATTAAATAATTGGTATAAATATCTTAAACTTTTATTTTGCTCCTCTGTAATTTTGTAACATAAGATTGTTTAGAAATTTATTTTAATTTTTTGTGTAAATTATTCAGTTTTATTCTAAACATTTCATATAAAATATTTATATAAATCTTACTTTGTATAATATCTTACATTTATAATTGATGATTCTTAAAGTCAGCACACATATCCTTAATTCTGTCTACTTGAAGTGTTAAGAAATACCACCCAGGAAGATTAAGGGCAAAGTTTGCTGAATCTGGGTATGATAGAACATAATACATTCTTTACTTCCAACTGAGTGACAGATCAAAGTTATTATTGAATTATGTATTATGAATACTGTAATTTTTCTCATATGTCTATTTAATATAATTATTCCACAAAGTTTTAATTATAATGCAGAAAATAACAATTCAATAAATTGAATCCTTTTTAAATTTTCATACTTAAATGCTAATGTTATCCTATTGTATATCTACATGTATATCTTCAACAAGTTATAGAAATAATAATTTTCTCATCTTAAAACATGTATTATTATTCAGTAATGATGAAATTCAAATATATTAATGAGAGAAATTTTACTGGCCTTAAAAATTTACTTTTTTATTTATTTTCTTAAAAAATACTAATTTTTTTGAATGTAATATTCTTAATCATTTGTCAGAACAGAATGAAAAAGTTAAGAAAATAATTAATTAGATTTACTGTAATTTGTTATCTAAAATGTTTTGAAATTAAAGATGTAAATAATATTAATTTATATCAACAAGTTGTACTTCTTTATTCTAATACTTGTGAAGGTTGGTACAGGGTTAAACCTTCACTTTGGAGAATTTCACTTTTTTGATTAAATGGTAATGCAGCATATACCAAGGTATGCAGCAATCCTGCATACAATTATATTTACTAACTTTATCTTGTATCATTATCATAAAAAATATATTATTATTTTTTAGAAATCTCATAAAAGTAAAAATATCGGCTGAATGACCAAGGCAGTAAAAGTAATCTGTTAGTATTCTCAAAATTATTCTTTTGAACAATAATAAATATGAAACATTATATTTTCATAGATGTCTCCTAGAGAATCATCATCAAGTCCTTCTGGCCCTCCAGGGATCAATTGTATTTCACTCATGCAAAATCCAATGCCTCATCTTGGTCCTTCATCATCTCCTGCTAATATTACAGATAGAATAAATGGCCAGTCTGTTGGAAGTCCAACAGTTGTTACGGATAGTAATACATTCCCCGAAACAACAAGTAATACTTCAATGAATGAAAGCCTTCCTCATTCCTTTGCTAGATTCGCATCTCTTTTAACTGGAGTAAATATTGTTAGTCCATTTAATATGAATATGAACTATGGCTCTCAGTCACAAATAAGTAGTGGAAGTGGCATATCTGGAACACCCACAGAGGAGAAACCTATAAGCACTGGACAAGCAGTTGATCTTCGGAGTGAGACGATGAAAGAAAGTAATGGCGATCTTTGGAAGAAATATCTTACTAGGTAAAATTATATTTATANAAGATTGACTTGGTTAGATGAAAAAGTTAATAATGAAAATTTCTGAATATATGAGAAATATGACAACATTAATAATTTATTTAACAACTTTGTACTATAATATATTTTCATACAGAAAATAATCATAATATATAACAAACATCTGCTTTGTTGGAGCTCACTGTAGAAAACTGGTATTTAAAGTGAGCTTTAACAAAGTACAATTTTGTTATATTTCAAAGTAATTTGGTATTATTTTTCTTTATTTTTGAAAATAATCTTACTTTCTCTTACTTTTATATGAGGTATAATTTAGACCTTTCAGGATTTATTCATGTTTCTAATGCTTTAGATCAGAGATCACAAACTCAAATGCAGAAAAATGCCAGTCAAATAGATGTATATCAGACACAGCCTGTATTCAATATTATTTGGTAAATCAAAACATACTGTAAATAAAAAAAGGCTCTAACAAAGACCCTTTTGTTGCCAGGACATTGTTGCATTTACGTAAACAGTTAGATGTCTGAATTTTTTCTGTTTTAATCTCCTCAAGTTGTTAGATACATTGATTTTTTAAAAAGAAATCATTAAGACCACGGGTCACATATGAAGCCTTAATAGGAGGTATCCGGCCTGTGGGCCACCAGTTTGCAACCCCTGAATTAGGTGAATAAAAATTTGGAAAAACTAATTTTCTTTAGTGCTTCAAGAATAACAAAATGCAGAATATAAGTTACCTGTTCAGATAATTCTAAATATTTTTTTTACTTAAATATAATTTATTATGTTGTTTATTTTTTAAATATCAATAAATGATATTAATTATTACTATTCGTAAATACTACATGTAGAAACATTAATGAATATCTTCATAAATAAAATCTTAATTAGTTCCAAATTACAAAAATAATTACTCTATAATAAATTTCATTATGTTTTAAGGTTTTGTTAATCTTTATGATCCTTTTTGAATTATTTTTAAAAAAATCAATAAGGTTCACTTAAAATGCAAGAAGATAAAAAAAATTCTTTAAAATTCAACAATCCATTTATAAATTATTTTTATTAATTATTAATTAATCAACAAAATATTAAATCTTGAAGAAATTATTTTTGTTTGCAGACATCCTTATATATGAAATATATAGCTTTTTCAGATATTTAGACATTATCAAAATGACTGTTCTGTTTTAGTTTGGTGATTAATTATTAAATTAATTAATACCGAAAAAATTTAGCTTTCTTTCTCTGTATTTATCATAAAACTTTCAAGACAGTTTCCTGAAAATTCTAAAGAGACTGTTTCAAACATTAGAGAGATTAAAAAATTCTTTTAAATATTTTATATTTATTAAANACCTAATCATTTTTAAACGTAATATGGCATAACATTTTAACCAAAAATTTAAATGAATTGTTATTTATGATTTTAGGAAGGATGTGATAGAGTGTATGTCAGTACATCAGATGTACAAATGCACGCTAATTATCATCGAAAAGTTTCTGCAATTATCCAAGAAGGTTTTCAGAGGTTTAGAGCAACTGAAGATTGTGCATCCAAAGAATGTTCTTTTTATGGTCAAAGAACAACACATTTTCATTGTCGTAGACCTGGCTGTAGTTTTACATTTAAAAATAAAGCTGATATGGGTAAGATTTATTATAATAATTTTTAAAAATTGTAATTTTCACAAAAAAAATTTTACTTTAATAGCAATATGCTGTTAAAAACTAGAGAGTTTACATCATTATTTCTAATTTTAATTTATCGGTGATATATAAATTGAATGTTGTACTTAGTGATAAATATAGCATTTTACTTGTAATATATTACTTTTTAATTTAAAAAGTATATAAAAATACATTAACCTTAAAGTTTAATTTTATTTTATTCCAGTTTAATTCAGTGTCTTGTATCATGTAATTATAGTATCTTTCCCCTAAAGAGTAATTCCATTAAAACCCAACAAATACAAACAAACATTTATTCTGAAAGTGACATTTAAACTTGCAATATGCTGTTAAAAACTAGAGAGTTTACATCATTATTTCTAATTTTAATTTATCGGTGATATATAAATTGAATGTTGTACTTAGTGATATACACTTATGTTATACTTAGTGATATATAAACATGTAATAATGTAAATTTTAATGACATTATGAAACAAACACTATAATAAAGTCAGATTATTCATAAATATATTTAAAATATTTATAAAAATCAAAGAAATGTCTTATAACTTTTTCTAATATTTGTATAAACTATATTTAAAATACATAAGAATTTAAATTTCACAAAGTAAATTAAGATCTATTAATTTAAAAATAGATAAATATAGCTATAATAATCAATTAATTATTATTTAGTTTTGAATTATGCATTTTAGTGTATATAATCAAATTACTTATATGGTGAAATTAATATTATAAATAATGTAATATGTACATAAATGATGTAATATGTTATAAATATAAATAATGTAATAAGAAGAATAATTTAGTTAATGCATAATCATTATAATTTGTACAGAATAACTTATAATTCATAAACAAAATCAAACAATTTATAAAATCCACTATTTATAGAGAAAATATGACAGTATACAGAACATTATAAAATTTCTATTTATAACATTTCAGATTCTAATTTATTTTTCAGGTACTAGTTCAGATTTAACACTTTATTAATTTTTTTCTTGAGCTTTAACTTATTTACAATTATGAATTACAATTGTTCATTCAAGAATTTATTATGATTCAACTGTTTATTTCTTTTTGGTACATATATATAGTCTTGTTTTACATAGTACAATTCTATGTAACTAGCAATTAATAATTATTCAGAATTTACATAAAAGTTTTTCTTAATGAGAATATATTAATTTTTGGAATTCTGTTAATGCATATTCTATACTTTTAAGTTATTTATTTTTTATAATTTCAGTTTAAAAAAGAAATTTGCTTGTTTTTAATACATTCTTCTAAAATAACCATATGAAAAAGTTGAAAATGCTGTGCTTAAATAAAACACACATTCATTTAAAATTAATTTTTTGATATAATGAAAATTATTGTTATTTTATAGTAAAATTTGTAGTTAAGAATGATTTAGTTTAGTTTTATGCTTGGTTTTTATATAATTTTTTAAATTTTCAGTATGTTCTATGTTTTAAAATGTACACTAAATAAAACAAAAATCTGTTTGTATTAGGTATTTGTAAAGAAGGAAGAGATGATTCGTCACTTTAAATGGCACAAGAAAAGAGATGAATCTTTACAACATGGCTTTATGCGTTATAGTCCTATGGATGATTGTTCTGACAAATTTTCAAACTGTACTCATAATAGAAAGCAAACACATTACCATTGCTTAAAAGTAAGATTTATATGAATTCAATGAGAAGTTTTCATATTTATCCACAATAAAACAATAATTCAAGTTATAGAACTTATACTTTTATTTTAATAATAACTTTCATTCACATGATTTTCCGTAAAAAGATGCTTTATTTATTTAATTTTTATTTTAAATTGCTTACTTAACAAAATGAAAAACTCCCAATTTTTTTTTTTTTTATTAATTATGATTATTGATTAAGAATATCTCAATAAGAGTAAGCTTTCAAATTACATTTAAAACTGTAAAATTTATTATATATAAACAAATTAACTATGTAAGAAATTGTTAGAGGAAGCATTGTTAAAACATAAATATATTAAACTAAAGTTTGAGTACATATAATATTACTGTTATGATAAATTAAAAACTTTATATACATAAAATTAAATGAAAATTTTATCTTTTATACTAATTATTGATTGTGAAATATGAAAATTCTAAAATATTTTCCTTAAAAATATTGATAAATAATAACATCAAAATAATATACTCTGCTGACAGAAAATTTGATTATATTATACACTTATAATATAATCACAATATTTCGTTATGAGATCATCAAATTTAACAAATGCTTGGACCGAAAATGCATATTTATTAATTTTGTAAAACAAAAGTTTTATATTTTAAAATGAATTTAAAATTTTATAAAACCAAAAATTTAAATGAATTGTTATTTATGATTTTAGGAAGGATGTGATAGAGTGTATGTCAGTACATCAGATGTACAAATGCACGCTAATTATCATCGAAAAGTTTCTGCAATTATCCAAGAAGGTTTTCAGAGGTTTAGAGCAACTGAAGATTGTGCATCCAAAGAATGTTCTTTTTATGGTCAAAGAACAACACATTTTCATTGTCGTAGACCTGGCTGTAGTTTTACATTTAAAAATAAAGCTGATATGGGTAAGATTTATTATAATAATTTTTAAAAATTGTAATTTTCACAAAAAAAATTTTACTTTAATATTAAAGAGAATAAAACAAAATAATAAGTTTAACGTAAACATAAATGATATAAACACTAAAAAAATCTAAATATAATAATAATTTTAATGTAAAATTTAAAATCTTATGTTTTATTTTGATCTAATGAAACCATTGTGACATTATTAAACTATGACATTTTAAATTAATAATACATTTCATTATCTAAATCTTTTTTCATTATTATTAATCATATAATTCATCTTTATTAATCAGTTTCTAAAATGAAATTAGCCATTCAAATTATTATAAAACCTGAATCTGTATCCCATATTTAATATTTAATGACATATTGGAATGTACAAACATTCAAAAATACCAGAATATAAAATTAAGTTTTTAATGAAAATTAAAAAAAGCTAAAAAAAAATAATTGAATATTAATAGAAATATTAAATATTTTAAGATATGTTAATTAAATTGATTAAAATGTCAGAAGGATTGATAACATAAGAAATATATTTGTTTTTAATTATGTTTCTCCAGTTTAATTATTGTGCAAATAATATTAATTAGGATATTAGAATAGAACAATTGACATTATAATGCAATTGTTAATAGAAAATTCACTAATTATAACAAATTTAAATGTCTTTTCCTAATTATTATTTATCAAAAACTCAAAATGTATTATTTGATCCTTAATACAACTCACTAATTAACTTTTTTACATTTATATTCTAAATCTACCGACATTTTATTGCATTGATTATAATTTATTAAATTTGCTAGGATTCAAATTATTTAGAAAGATCTAATTTTAAGTCTTTAATTATTGACTATAATACATATTTTACATCTTATATATATATATGAATATACAAACTATAAATTCATTTATATATATGTACATTTATAATATCAAGTATAATAATATAATGTACATAATGTAATAATATGTACATTTTTTTAATTTCAATTTAAAATCTTAATAATGTGATTAATTATTAATTTTCTTTTAGAAAAACACAAGACTTATCATATCAAGGATGAACAATTGAATAAAGATGGGTTCAAAAAGTTCATGAAACAGGAACATTGTACATTTGAAAATTGTAGATTCTCAAAAGTTTGCAATCATATACATTGTATACGACCAGGTGAGTTGAAAAATAATTAATTGTTTGAAATTGTAAGTTTGTTTAACTTTTTTGAAAAAATTAAATTATATTTAAAAATCTAGTTTTCTGTAATGAAAATTTTATATCATCATCATCAATTAAAGAAAAATGTAACTAATTGTTTATATATCATATATCACTGGACTTTATAAAATGAATTTTGAATGCTTTCTATTCATTTATAAATCATTTATTATTCAATATTTAATCTAAAGTTTTTAGAAGTAATAAATAATTTTTCAAAAAAGTTTGTACAAGATTCATTTTTGAATCTGTCAAGTGTCAAGATTCATTTTTGAACTTTTTACTTTTAAGAACATGACATTATTAATAAGAAAATTGTTGTTTTGATGATAAAATTTTGTCTTATTATAATTGTTTAATTTCCAATAACGAGCAAAAATTGATTCCAAACTATAAAAATGAATCCAAAAAACTGTCTTTTAGCATTATAAACATTTTTTATTTATTCAAAAAAATTATATGAATTTACTACATTATTAGATCAATGTTATATTTAAATTTTAATTTTAATTTTATCTTTTACATTTCTAATAATCTTTAATTTCTTAAAGATATTTTCTGTAATATAATAAAAATGTTATTTTATTTAAAAATGTATAAATATATTCATTTTTATAAGAAACTAGCTGCAAGGACCTGCTTCGCTGGGTTTTATTTGTGGGCAAAAAGTAATGATAGTGAAGATTAAGATAATTACATTATAGCCAATCTTACCTGTTTTCACAGAATGCAAGAATTAGGTCCCCGTTTCCAGACTAATTAGAGAAGTTTTACATGAGTCTAAAAATATGTTCGATTTCCCGCAAAAACGCAAAAAACCGCCTGTGAATCTTGCATGCCGCTTTATATTAACACTTCCTTTGTTACTCAATACTTCCACTGTTAACACTTCTATTGTTGACACTTCCATTGTTACACATCTTTGAAGTCAACCACTTTCAACCCCATATCTCCCACACCCTTATAGCACAGAATGCAAGAATTAGGTCCCCCGTTTC